>NC_074671.1:47270874-47330874 GCF_029448725.1 Salvelinus fontinalis | reverse complement strand
GGCATGGCCATTTCTACTCTTTAATTGCTCAGGTTGGTTTACTGTTTGAGATATATGTCACTATTACACGACTGTGTTTGTTCAATGTCACTTCTTACACTGCTGTGGTTTGTTATACTGTAAATGTCACTTTCACACTCTACACAACCAAAACGAGTGCATCGAAAAACGGCTATATATTTTAAATGAGTGGCATCAGTAAGCCTCGGTTCATTGATTCGATAAGACACATTCTAACAAGTTTTAAGTTGACTTTTCGCTTTCATTTTATATTTAACATATTATGTTGACTTGGAGTTATGCATAAGGGAGTTTTCTTTGATCCCTCAAAAAAGTCCCAACCGTGCGCTAAAGTGCTACGAGTGGTTGACAGTCGGTGCTTATTGGTTGTTTGCGAGAAGGGTGAAATAATCACACAAATAAGACATCAAAGATAGATTGAGAATTAAAATATGCAGCTGAAAATTATTCAGATTGCTTTGGGATGGAAGAGAGAAAGATATTCCCTAGAAGTGTCCAACTGGATAAGATCAAAACTCAGAACACCGATAGCTACAAGCAGGCATGAACTGAGAGAGGGGGGGGGGGGGGGAGAGAGAGAGAGAGAGAGAGAGGGAAACACAGCACTTGTATAAAATATCTAAGCTTTTGTTTTGGGGCCTTGGCATGCCAATACTGCCATGTTGTACTCCCTTTGACTTGAGGGAAGCCCTGTTTTTTGTCACTGACATGTGCCTTGCCAATATGTCCCCTCACGATACAGACTCCTATCATGGCACGAGAAGCTCATCCCCAGTACATGGCTGTCCCTCCCTGCATGACAAAATGACCCGTCCAACAAAAACATGCCCCGTGCGTCATACATTTGCACCTTTCCAACCTTTCTGCAGGTACGCTGCATGATCGCTTGCCATCATCGCTCCGGGACGCATCGATCCCTTGCGTCACGGAACATGTATCCAGCATGGCGCTGGAACGTAGACAATCCCAAACCTGACATTCTACTGACTAGAGACAGACCATAGACTTTTGGAATTACTACACTTTCAAGTATGAGGTATGGCTGGCGAGGAAAGACGTTTATCCAAAAGTCATGCCTTTAGTAGTAATATGTGGAGGTATTTCTCTTCAGAAACATTTGAGCATAGCTTTGTGTGTTAAAAAAAACAAAAAAAAACAAGTAGTAACGAAGAGGGGGAAGAAAGGTTCTTTTTTTGTCTAATGCTCTTGTTAAGTACCACAGTGAGGCATGATTCAAAGCACGGCCCGTCTTGCCTAATTAACACTTTTAAAGATAAAAGCAGTTTATTAAATCAATCAAGATGACGGTTGTTTGTGAATCCCACCAGATAAGGCTATTTGCATATTATCGTTGCAGTTCTAACCTACATTTGAGGATCTTCTGAGATTGTGGCCAGCTTCAATGTAAATATTTTCCCTGACTACTGTACATGTTTTAAAGTTTCATTGCTTGGTGGATCCTCTGGTGGATTTTTACTCATTAAAAAATTAATAGACAGATAAATAAGCAAACGGATAAACAGATAAACAAACACACGAATAAATACCAAACGGAGGATACTGGGGAAGTTGTGCTTCAAATTTGAGGCAAAAATAAAGCAAAAATAATCTAGTTCTTAATTGATTATTAGATATTCCCAACACAAAACGTGGTCTCAAATTAATATGAAAGGGGACAAACATGACTGAGTGAACAAAATAAGTGCCCTTGAGTTGGCGGCCACATTGTTAAGTGAGTGTTTAAAATTGCCCTGCCAACATTCAGTTGAGCTCCCACCAGTGAGCAGGAAGAATGGTGCACGGCGAGGAGGACGATATTGGAGGATAAACGCTGGGTTATGAGGGGTTGTGTTATAATTAGTTGCCAATGAATTATAGAGGGTTCTCATGGATAAGACTGAGGGTGCGTCCTCACACACTATTCCCTACACTGTAGAGTGCACTGCTTTTGACTAGAGGCCCTGGTCAAAGGTAGTGCACTATGTAGGGGACAGGGTGTCATTGGGGACATAGCCTGAGGATGGGGGTGGCTCTACAGGGTGGCTCTGACACATTAGGGCAAGAGGTGGGCAACAATAGGAGACAAAGTTCTGAACGCAAGTGGCAGTGAACGTAGAGCTAACGAATGGCTTCTCTACATTACGAACCGTAGCTTGTAGATCGCTGTTTTTTTATTTATTTGGATTGTCACGAACCGGCTCAGAGCCCGTAACAAAAAGGAGACCACGTGGAGATAAGGAGTAACAAAATATATTTATTAAATAACGAAACTAGGTAGCACCATGAAACATAACCGGATCTATCAAAATGTCTGCCTGGAGAGAGTCCCCTTCATGAATGGAGAAGTGGTGTATTTATCCTGGGAGAGTGGGCCCAGGTGTTCCCCATGTAGCTGACGACCCTCCCAACTCCGCCCACCAGCATCCCAATAAGGAAACAAGAGCAAAGAGAGAGAGAAAACGGCAGACAGAGTGGGAGGGTCGTCACAGGATGTATCACGTTCTGGATCAACATAGGCAGCAATATATTGAGAGGATGCAAATGGGTCCATAACGTAGCGTTGTCTATATTATTCCGAACGATCCACAACATCAGTGCTGTGTTGAGAGACGTGTGCCCTGAAGGCACGACATTCCACCACAACACCATATACTTTACGGTTGGACAATTTGACATAGATCATGGTTTGCATGAGAAAGGTCCATTTCTGTAAGATGAGTTTTGCAATAACAGTGAGCATTGATTTAATCAAATGAACCATCATTGTCCATAATGTATTTTAATTTTCAATATGGCTATTTGTATGGTTTTGACAGCAAGGTGTTGACTGATATCGTCCTTCATTTCTGTACATATAAATTGATACTCTGCAAGTGCTGAACTTTAAAATTGAAACGTAGCCTGGCAATGTAGCCTAAACAATGAATTTTTAGGGGTTGAGGCGTCCCTTAAATGTATATTATATTTAATCATTCAGTTCTTTCGATTGTTCATATTTTTTCGTTATTTACATTGCACCATATACAGGTCACAGTGAATTATGAACTGGTTAGTTCATTATGAAATTACTAAACCACACAGGACAGAAGAAAATTGTCTCGAAAGATTCTTAGACAATAACTATAGTCTTTCGATAAAGTCTTTGGACATATTTTACAGAGACTAGATGGGAGATAGTGTACATGCATAACACACGGACACAGAGAGCCCATATTACACCAACCAGAAGCAGGATATTGCTGGATTTAACTGTCAGTTTCAAAAAAAAAATGATTGGATGTGAACTTACCATTAAGTGACGGTGTTTGCATTCCTCGCCACGTGTCACACCCTTTAATATCGGTGTTGTTCATTGGTTGGCTTGTGGAAGGTGAAACCAACAGTTTTTTTCACAGCCTTAATCTGAAGGGGAAACAGTGTGCAAATACTTTTACATTTCTTACCACATTTCTAACCAGGGCTTGAATGAACATTAGATATTGGGGATGCCCTAAAAAGGCTTGGCCAATGTTGTATCTAATGGCATTAGATAATGCTTCCAGGTGGTACCTTCATTTGTTATGAAGGGCCCACTGTCCTTACATTGAGAGAGAAATAGAAGGCCTAAACTAAACCATTAAGATGTATGGCTAGAACTAGGCCTTGCTCGAAAGCATTAAAACCGGGATCCATCATGGGTAAATTGTGACAGATGAATCAAGTTAGGTTGAGAGGACTGGCCTTTTTCACAGATTTCCTTGTGCAAGTTATGGACGACAACATAGTGCTTATTTTGTATTTAACCATTATTTAACTAGACAAGTCAGTTAAGAACAAATAATTATTTTACCATGACGGCCTACCACGGCCAAACCCTCCCCTAACCCGGATGACTCTGGGCCAATTATGCGCCACCCTATGGGACTCCCAATCACAACCGGTTGTGATACAGCCTGGGATCAAACCAGGGTCTGTAGTTACACCTCTAGCGCTGAGATGCAGTGCCTTAGACCGCTGCGCCACTCGAGAGCCCAAAAGTTTTTGTGGATAACCCATAAGTAAGTGAATATTATTGATGTGTTTAGTCATGCTAGTGCTTTGGATATCAAGCTTGCAAATTAGCTAGAGCTACTGTACCAAGCTCACCCTGGATAGTCAATGGCGTCAGCTAGCTAGCTGCTGGTAGCTTCGACATTACCCAGGCAAAAAAGATTAGCTACAAAACTCCAGCAAACAGAGACGTCTATAAAACCATGACATGTACACGTGTGTCTATGATGTCCGGGAACATTTGATTTTGCAGCAAGGAAAAAGGCAACTTCATTGACCAGAGAGAGGTGAGCGCTAGTAGGCAATGCATCACTACAGCTAACAGGCTAGATAGCCAGGCTTGGTTTATGTTTTCATTTAGAGAAAATAATATGACATTATTTACTGACTAATCGATTTGGTATCAATATTGCCAATTAATATAGTTAGGTTTTGGTGTTGTTATTAGCTGGATATTTCAGTATTGGATTGTTTTTCACCCATGAAGCCTCCTAATTTGTAAAGACAATTTGGTCTGAATATAAAGATACATTGTGAGGGGAGTCTCATATCAAAATAAAGTACAGCCTCTCCTCTTTAAAAAATGTAACTTATAATTAGCATTTTTGTGATTCACTTCTGTTGTAGACAGAGAAATAATCTTATTTGAGGCAAAAACTCAGTAGGCCAAATCGGAAAGCTTGTTCTATAATTTCTTTTGGGTAAATGGTTAACTGGCTGCCTCAGACTAAAATAGTAAATTGGACACTTTGTTATCACAAATTGAAAACTCTTGTTAGATTACTGTAGGCCTATATCCCCCACTAGCACACAGAGCTTTTCCAGATGGAACATGGGATCAAGTACTTTTCTATCAAATCAGAAATTTTACCGTAATACACTGCATGGCCAAAAGTATATGGACACATCCTCAAATTAGGGGATTTGGCTATTTCAGCCACACCCGTTGCTGACAGATGTATACAATCGAGCACACAGCCATAGAAAAACATTGGCAGTAGAATGGCCCATACTGAAGAGCTCAGTGACTTTCGAAGTGGCACAGTCATAGGGTGCCACCTTTCCAACGAGTCAGTTTGTCAGATTTCTGCCCTGCTAGAGCACCATTCAACTGTAAGTGCTGTTATTGTGAAGCGGAAACGTCTAGGAGCAACAATGGCTCAGCCGCAAAGTGGCAGGCCACACAAGCTCACAGGACGGGTCCGCCGAGTGCTGAATGTGTAGTGCGTAAAAATTGTCTGTCCTCGGTTGCAACACTCACTACCGAATTCCAAACTGCCTCTGGAAGCAACGTCAGCACAAGAAACTGTTCGTCAGGAGCTTCATGAAATGGGTTTCCATGACCGCGCAGCCACACACAAGCCTAAAATCAGCATGTGCAATGTCAAGAGTCGGCTGGAGTGGTGTAAAGCTCACTACCATTGGACTCTGGAGTAGTGGAAATGCGTTCTCTGGAGTGATGAATCACGCTTCACCATCTGGCAGTCTGACAGATGAATCTGGTTTTAGCGGATGCCAGGAAAACGCTACCTGCCCGAATGCATAGTGCCAACTGTAAAGTTTGATAGGGGAGGAATAATGGTCTGGGGCAGTTTTTCATGGTTCGAGATAGGCCCCTTAGTTCCAGTGAAGGGAAATCTTAACGCTGCAGCATACAATGAAATTCTAGATGATTCTGTGCTTCCAACATTGTGGCAACAGATTGGGGAAGGCCCTTTCCTGTTTCAGCATGACAATGCCCCCATGCACAAATCAAGGTCCACACAGAAATGGTTTGTCAAGATTGGTGTTGAAGAACTTGACTGGCTTGCACAGAGCCCTGACCTCAACACAATCGAACACCTTTGGGATGCATTGGAACGCAGACTGCAAGCCAAGCCTAATCGCCCAACATCAGTGCCCAGCCTCACGAATGCTCTTATGGCTGAATGGAAGCAAGTCCCTGCAGCAATGTTCCAACATCTAGTGGGAAGCCTTCCCAGAAGAGTGGAGGCTGTTATAGCAGCAAAGAGGGGACCAACTTCATATTAATGCCCATGATTTTGGAATGAGATGTTCGACGAGCAGCTGTCCACATATTTTGGGCCATGTTGTGTATCTGCAATACATGTAGAAGAGCAGATGTGTTTGTATAGGAGTGGATCTACAATAGCACACTGTAGCCTAGGTCATTCCCACCCAATCTGCAGAACTTCTCCCTGCCTGGTCCATGGGACATTCCTTGCTAAGAAAGTAGCTTACAAGTGTAACATAGATAGTCAATAAAGATAAAAACTAGAAATATCTCCATGAGCTAGTTTGTGTTGTGGATACTAGCCTGTTTCCGAACTCCCCCAGGACACATATCTCTCTTAGGGTTGTGGCTAGCATCTTAGTGTTGGGATCAGGTGACCTGTGTTCGCTACTCACTCCTACTGTTCGCTAAAGTACTGTTTATATACTGAACAAAAATATGAATGCAACATGTAGTGTTGGTCCCATGTTTTATGAGCTAAAATTTTTACAAATCCATATGCACAAAAAGCATATTTATCTCAAATTGTGTGCACAAATGTGTTTATATCCCTTTTAGTGAGTTGAAGAGGGTGCTGAGGAGTATTTCTGTCTGTAATAAAGCCCTTTTGTGGGGGAAAACTCATTCTGATTGGCTGGGCCTGGCACCCATGCCAAGTCATGCAAAATCCATGGATTAGGGCCTAATGAATTTATTTAAATGTTCTGATTTCCTTATATGAACTGTAACTCAGTAAACTCTTAGACATTGTTGCATGTTGCCTTTATATTGTTGTTCAGTATACATTCCAGAACTAAAACTCCATGCCTGATTTTCCCAGATAGGGCCTACAAACCTTTCACGACTTACATTCCTTGTCTGATTGTTTGTGTATAATTCCATATTTTTTCTCTTCATGAGCAAAGTATTATAGTTCCTAATTATTTCAACTGTAAAACACTGATCTTGATAGATCCCATGGTTTTGTTCTGTTCATTTGCTCCTCTTGGAAAGACTTCCCAATAAATATTTCCATCGCTTTATAACACAACTATCACTTCAAAAGAGGCCTGATTATGCTGCGGCCTTGTTAAATGAACTGTACTTTCTTACCCACGTGGCTATTAATACCTATGTCGGCACATTGACAACATTGATAACACATGACAGTGTAACTCGAGAACATTTTGACATTTTCCTCCACTGGAACACCAGCACAAAGAAATCAAAGCCTCAAAGATATTGACTGGCTGCCATGTGGACATAGTAAAAAAAAAAGAATGTTGGATCAATACTCCGTGTTGCTAATCCTGGTGCCTATCATAGGGTTTCAATGGAGGAAACTAGGCCAACATTTCATGGGAAGTCACTAGTAGAAGACACACAAAGGATGTGCTCCCACCTCTTTCCCCTCAGATAAATAAAGGAGGTATATAGGCCCTAAAGTGTGTGTTTCTATGACACATACTGAGCAAAGGTAGTACTCAATTGGCCCTCTAACACAAGATGTGCGGCCCGAATGGCACCCTATTCACTATATAGTACAGTACTTTTGACCAGAGCCCTGATCACATGTAGTGCACTATGTAGGGAATAGGGTGCCATTTGGGACACAACCAACGTGAAATAGTGCACTCTGATCAGATAGAATGCTGTCAATGACCCCCTTTAACCGACTCCACCAAGCGGTTGTCAGTCCAATCCATGTCCATATCGATCACACTTACCGAAGAGATATCTGGACCAGAGGCAAATCTGAAAATGGTTTCAAACACACAACATATACAAGCCTAATCATATTGTGGAATAAATAATACATGAAAAGACAAAGTAGCAATATGAATTGGCAAGAGAAGACCGTTTCCATTTCCAAACTGAAATAACCCCTGATCCTGTAGTTTTAATTGCAAATGTGAAGGCTTAAATATCAGGTCAACTTTTCACGCTTGGGAAAACCGTGTGTCACCCGAGCAGCACACAACCTAACACTTGTTTCATCTCGCCATTGCTGTAACCCACTTCACAGTAAAGAGAATGCCAATTAAAGTGTGGGAGGATTAAAAACACACAAAAAAGCATTTCCATTTTCCCACTTTTGTTGAGAACGGAGAATGAGGCAAGTGAAAAAAAGAAAAGAAGAAAAGCTCAGCACCGTTATGATCGTAAAATAAAAAAAGAACGTCCAGGGTTGTTGCCTGCGATTCGTCACGTGAAAAGAGCAAATAAAAATTTCCCTGGATGGGTTTGAAGCGAGCTGGGCTGAGGAGGAATCCGCACTTGTTCTCCCTCCGCTGTTCCCTCTCTCTGTGGAGACTCATAAACACACAGTCAGCTTCGATCAGCAGGCCTACAGCCGTCTGCTCACCTATCAGAGAGGAGAACATCGTTCCTTCTCATCCCTCTCCAATAAAATGATCACCAATCTCTCCTATTGGCCTGCTTTAGATACCCTCCTCTCTGGAGATGTCTGGGTGGAGCTATTAATTGGGGTATTTCTTTTGTGAGGGAGGTTTTCACCATAAGCAGGGATGAACATAACAGGTCTATGATAAAGGGACTGAACGTTTCTGAAAGCTGGGTTTCCTGCGAATGGGGAGAGTGACAAGAAATCAATGCGCTGTTTGTTTATTGACCTTAAAACCTTTCAAGCTCTAGATCTGCCCCCCCCCCCCCCCCCCCCCCACACACACACACCTCAGTTTAATTTCTGTATATAGACAACAATACACACACAACTGCACACACATCTTCATTATCACAATGTTCCCTGAGGTCCTCTCTCATACCGGTGACCATTTACACTCTCACACACACACCCACAGTAAAACTTAAGATTGTAATATCTGACGAGCTGAGTTTGACTCTTATGAAAAGCAAATAAGGGCTCATTTTAAATGGAATTTTATTCCACAATTGAAATAAAAAAATAATATTAATTTAAATCAGATGTATATTTTTACTTCTCACTCTGTTCAAGGCCGAACAGAAAATCCCCACGGTGCTCTGTCACTTTGTTCATTTATTAATGATTTGTGCCTTTCCAGAGAGTGGCCATCTTTTAATAAATCATTATCTTCAAGAAATGATTATGACTGATCAAATAAAGTGGAAAAGACTCGCCTCTTGCCCATTGTGAATTATCGTTAGCATGAAATATGTTATTGCATTTCAGGAGATCAACATCAAGTTAGTGTACATTTCCCACATTCCACTTCGACTTGTTTGAACTCCTGTTTGTCATGACTGTACCTGTGCGTTTACTAGAAGGTGTATACTCGTGAACATGAACACACTCAGCAATAGTCAATATGATCTGGTACCATACAACTGCCTCAAAACAGCCTGATTGTCCATCTCCAATGCCCGTGGCTATCGCTCAACTGCTACTATCTCAGTACATATTAGCTCAATGTATTGGAAAGGAAGATCACTGTTAGCCTACCCTTTCATTCCACTATACATCTATTTGGAAAGCGTATGGATGCTGGTACCCTAGCCGTGCCTCGGCAAACACATCTATTGATCATATTACCAACTGCAGTCTAGTGAAGGTCGAGCTATGATCAATATGAATCGAGCATCTACAAAAAACAATTGAGCAACTTGACATTCATGAGGGGGGAGTACCTTTAACATTTAAGGTGGAATGACCATCCATGATATCAGATCATATAGTTTCATCATTATAAACGATTTTTATAATTCTGTCCTTACGCATGTAATACATTTTAATTATATAGATAGTTGCATTGTATTTACTTTTATTTTTTAAATGTCAACATTGTGTCTGTAGCCCAAGTAGTGACATTAGGCAGAAACATGGTGTGTAGCACTAACGTACTCAGCATCTGCACCACGGCGTGGGTCTCCATGCACCATGTCTGTCGCTTGGTTGCCTGTACAGGCCCCAAGCACTACCTGGGCTCCGATTCTGCTAACAGCTGCAGGGAGGAGGAAGATTTGAGTGATTTCATTTATCCCCGGGCTGGCCACTACAAATGAGTACAGACAGCTTTTTCATAGCCATTGGCCACATTTGCATTTGTGAGGGGAAACCATATTGTAGACATATTCTGTTTTGTTATAGTACACAGTACTACAGTAGGCTACTTGATTTCATTAGTAGATTAATCTAGCTGAGATTTGTGCACATATTCTAACCTTGATTTCCATACGAAATATGCATTTCGGAATCAAATAGTTATAAATGATGAGTGTAGTGAAATGGTATGCCTTGGATCATACAATGCATAAGGCTATTGTAATGTTCAATATTTCAGGACAATGCCTTGGTTGTGATTCTGTTTCAGAAAGATAGCTAGATCTGTATCCACCTTAAATCCAGATCCAGTGTGCAGTGGACAGCAAGCAAAGGTGGTCAATGCAATTCAATTGTAGACCTGAGTGTATTGAACTTTGTGCAATTATACATGGGTCATCTCTGGACAATATGCTGGCTATCTGGTAGCATCTGTGCTTTCTCCCACTAATAGAGTCCCTGCCATGGCTCTAGGGCATGACAGGGAGCACTAAACAGGTCACATGTTGTGTCTTTCAGCCATATTTAGGTCAGGCCTTTCTTTTTGGACGAGGGAATGCTTAATGCACAAAGGCAATCGAAACAGAACTGAAACACGAGCCTCCAACCCCCAACTAACCACTCATTGGATGTGTAATGCTACTCCAAAGCAACGTTACACCTGCACGTCTGATTTTATTCCCATCCCTCGGGGGAACTGAGGAGGCGGGGGTGATACACGTATCGCTTTTCAGTAGCTGCCAGTCCAAAGGATTCACGTTGGCCAGGATTCCTGCAACACTGAATTTAGTATGCAGATAGGATGATATGGGGGGGTGAATGCTATATTTGCACCTCTGCCTAAATGTGATAATGACAATATTGACTGACGGCTAAACAGGAAATGATGTATAGCACAGTCATAGAAGTAAATACACATTTTTGTTTGCCTCAAGAAATGTATCTTTTAACAAATGTCATCTCTTTTCTTGTGTTACAGATTTACTACAATTCACCTGAACATTCTACAAAATGTAGGTTTTGTACGTTTTCTCACAACGTTAGATACTGTAACTCCTGTCTCAATTGTTTTTGCCACAAGTGCCTCTGGTGTAAGGGAGACAGTGAACTTGTTTTAGCTTTGAGGCCAAAGGCACGTGACTAATATTTTAGAAAATATATGCAGCAAAATTGTAGCGTAAAATTGCCGTCCTGCCAGTGCTTTCATTAAGATTAAAAAGAGCCACAAACACAGGGTTGTGGCTGTGAGCAAAATGAGTTAACCTAATATGAAAAAATATCTAATGGCTATACAGAAATATATTTACAAGGAATTAATTTAACATTTCCAGGGTATCATGTCTATTTGATATTGTGTGGTGCTGTGGGGATATAAGATGCAGACGTTGAGTATCAGTATATATAGCCAGTGCAATAACATTTCAGATATGATATTCATAATTAGGTAATTCTCACATTTTGAGTGGACATTTGACAGTTAATGAGATGAATTGTCACATATGCCAACGCAGTAGACCCCGTTTGCAGCTCCTCATCAATTCCAATTGACTTTTATTCCTTTAGACATGCTTGTAATGGGGATGCTTAGATTCGGTCCAAACGGGTCAATTGGTTAATCAATTTGATGACCTAATTGATAGAGGATGTTAATTGACAAAAAGGCAAGTGCATTAGAGATGTAGCAGCAGGCAACTATCAAAATAGCAGCTAGTGGGTTCGAGCAACGCACTAGAAGGGGTCATAAGAGGTCAAAGATAAAGTTAACCCTATCAACAAAGAAGGTTGACCGCAATGCTGAACTGTGTCAAGTATATTAGCTGCGGTCCAGTTTCATCAAGTATGGTTTGGTCACGCATGTGTCAAGCAACGGATGCTTATATTTCAGTGTATCAGAGATCCAGAGTTAGTGCCTCACTGTGGCTGTTATGTAGAGTCAATTGTGTGAACACACACACACACACACACACACACACACACACACACACACACACACACACACACACACACACACACACACACACACACACACACACACACACACACACACACACACACACACACACACACACACACACACACAAATACATAGTATGTGAGGGAGTGTGACCGAAAGAGTGAGAGAGAATGAGAAAGAGGCACAGAGAGACAGAGAGAGAGAGAGACAGAGAGAGAGTGTGCGTGTGTGCGTGTGTGTGTGCGCGCGTGCGTGCGTGTGTGTGTGTGTGTGTGGAAGCCAGTGAGAGAGTAAAGGAAAGCATAAAGGCCTGCATATCATTAAAAAGTATTACTTCTTACAAACTTCAAAAACCTGAAACTTTTTTTTTCTTCTTAACCACATTCAAATGTGCAGGTTTGTTTTTGGGGATAAAGCCCCTGACTTTGATCACCACTAATTAGACACTCTCTGGTTTCCTTCTGTACCTATAGCTCATTAGGTTGTATAGGTCATCTCTCCATAATCTCTGGCTGCTACCCAGACGAGGGTGCTCTGGTCCTGGGTAGTAACTCCTCCAAGCGAGGGAAGGTGAGGACTGAACGATGAAGCCTTTCCGTTCAGTGCAGATCAATACCCAGCACTCCTTTGCCTATGGGGGATCAAGCGTTCAAATCACAAAGGGAGGTTTTGCATAAAGATCCAAACAATGGTTCACAAGAGGTTTTATCTTCTGCTGCCTTATACAAACCCATCCCATCTCTCTTTCTTTTGCTGTCTCCGTTTCTTCCTTTTTTCTTCTTCGTCTCCTTCAAGTTGATCTGTTAGAAAGGAGTGTACGGCTTAATGAAGCAGGCTATTCTCAAAGTTTCCAGCAAATTCCTCGTACATTTTTGAAGACAGAATCAATCAGATGGGTACATAACTCTGATCTGTGTAGCCTAATAACTGTGTTAGTAAACTGTACAGTGACGTCTTCATACTCACACAGACTCGGTCACGTTCTAATGTGCGGAGGACAAATACTTGTAAAGGCAAATCAACATAAACGCCATAAAAAGAAGGAACTATTCATTAGTACATTCATTGTTGATGTATTCACTCCAAATAAGCGATCACGAATACAATTTATCATGGCCTTACAGTAGTCAAGACAATCTAGCAAAACACAAAACTACACTGCTTAAGTAGCATCTTGCACACGTCGCTGATTACATGGAGTTAGATTTTCAGCTTGTGACAGTGTTCAATGCTCTGTTCTCTGTCTGTTTATTCTCCATATAAAAAGCTAAGGCTGTTTACGATGAGGAAATACAGTACATCATTCGTACAGCTGCCAGATGAAGTCCATTAAGTCCCATTAAAGTCGTTAGAGCCTCACAAAGAAGTGATTCTAAATAAGTTTAATTAAGTTTAATTCAATGAATATGATTCCCTTTGAAAGAACAACACTCCCCTTTCCATCGGACTGGACTGTCAATGCGGCTGAACAGTTTCTCCACCTTCTGGGAACGTAAGAGGACTTCCAATGAGCAAAGAGGCAGCACTGCGTCTCAGAGATAAAAGGAGAAAAGAGGGACATTTTCAGTTAGCATATAGCTCTGGCTCTAAGAATGCCCATGATATTAGAATTCCAGAACTGTGTGGAAGTTGTGCGAAAGTTCTCAAGAGGCTTGATTTGTGTGTCAAGACATCTGATTACCAGAATTCCACTCTGCTTCCCATACTAGACATTCTAATGCAGACTGGTCTCATTCAGTGATCACAGTCAGGCAGAGAGTTTGAGCCAGACAGAAAGCACTGTAAATCCGTTATTCTAACGAAAGTCTCTGACAATGCATGGATTTGGCTTTCTTATTCAAGAGTAGCTTCTCCCCTCACACAGTGTCAGACATGAGAGGAGAACAGAATGGGGAGAATGACACGGTGGAAGAATGGTCAGGTGGAATCTTACGCCGACACACATGTACGCACGCAGAGAGACACGCACTCGAACACACACATACGCATACACTCACTATGAAATAGTCACTTCACTCGTGCCGTCACACTTTTGCCATGATTATGTGACCCTTATTGCAAGTAATTTCCCTTGGATTAGAAAAACAATCCATCCAATCAAGACGAGGAGAGGGAAAAAACGGTTGGAGAGAGGAAATCTCTCAAGAAGTTGGAGAAGGGTGTTGAGGGAGAAGGGGAAAGAGAGAGCAATCTAGAGGGATGGATATATTTCTGTCTCAAGTAATTCATTTATGTCTTCAAAACTGTTTCAGAGAACAGAGTTAATGTGGCTTTGTTGTGCTTAAAAAGCTTATCCATTTTGTATGAAGAAAGGCAATAAGAATACTTTAGAAAAAGGGGACTACAAAGAGACCGAACTATGAAAAAAAAGGGAATGGCACCACTGATAAAGTTGGGCAAATGAAGTCATTGACCTGCAGTAGAGATTAATAGCAAACAAGGTGCCCCATCTTCAGAAGTGATGAATATTCTTCAAACGGCCAGGGAACGCTGATGGGGCCGCTTGATGTGGATGACATTGAAAGTTTGGGAGAACAGAAAAATTATGTCATTTTTCATTTGTATGCAAATTCGACTGTTACACAAATTAACCTTCGAACCCCGTGTCACTCCTCATCTGGCGGAATGCGTTCCCCCCCTCGCTAGCCCCATGTGGTGCAGTCTTGTTGCTCTCCTCAGGTCAACCCGGGCTCTACCACCGTTTAAGAGGAAGGGGCTAAAGTCACAATGCCACACTTTGTTTACCCGTGATTACTGGGAGCAAGGGGTGCCAGCCCAATAGCCAGAATGAAACTCAAACTGCCACCACCACCGCCGTTGTGAAATATAAAAGGCACATATTCTACTGTGGTCCCTCCACGTGCAATGCTGGCTCGATTGAAATGCAAAAAGGCAACTGTGCCCACCTCGAATGGCTCCGGAGCAGCTACTGCTAATCCCTTCCAGCAGCTTTAAGGTGAACCAACCTCCAAACCTCCAGGACAATGTACAAATCCTGTTACTTACTTGTCCTTTCAGCCAAGAAGTCCCCCCTACTCTTTTTCTCCAAACGTCTCTTCATGTGGGGAACCACCTGAAACAAATGGCACAAATGCCACCATCTGCATGTGAAGGCGACACAGGGAGTAGTGATTGAGGCCTCTAACTGATGTGGGTTTAACTATGATAATAGGCTTCAGTGTTTCTATTAGTTTCAGTCTTTTCAGCCTTTTTTCCTGTTGGAGTTGGCATAATGGCACCCGTTGGTTGCAGGTGTCCGTGAAGATGTTTGTTCCCTTCCTCCATTAAATTGTGAACCCAAAAATGACAAAGTAACTTCACTTGCCTATAATGGCATCAATACTAAATGCAATTTCTGCAGATCGCCATTTGCGTAAAAGGTATGCAATGTCGGTGAGTAGTGAACTACATGTAGATCAACTAGTAATGTAACTTCATTTGCCAGTAGCTTAGTGGTAGTTGAACTTGATAGTGTGTAGCTAACAACTAGAAATACACACAATTTTTTGCAAAAGGAAAATATAGGCGAAATAAGGCAAGAATTGTCTTTCTTTTTCGGCAGTAGACCTGCCTAATTCTCACTTCAAACCTGTTACCATATGATCTCAGAGTGATCTGTCAATGGAATTTGTAGTCCATGACATTTCAGATGAAGATAGTATAATTTTTCAAGAAGAAGTTTGGATGTAGTGGACTACTTTTTCAATTAACTATATTGTTCTTAACGGTAGCTTTAGAGCAGCCAAACTTCTACCCGTGTGAAGTAATTGGTAGCTTGATAAACTATATTTTCAGAGTAGCATCCCCAACACTGCTTAAAGTATGCCGTTGAGGAACCATTTTTCCAGGGATGGAAATGAATTGGGTAAATAAAGCAGAACATGCATAGCTGAAATCTCACGTCGTTTGGTAAAAACCCCAGACCCCAACAGCATGGTGGTGAGTGTGGTGAGCAAAATGGGTTTAAAGAAAACAAACAAAAACACACAGAGAGTCACACAAACACGCTCTCGATGGCCACAAGCAGCTCTGCAGTACTTTTCCTTCAAAGGTTTCCCTCAGGATACACTGTATGCGAATATAATCCAAGCAGTCTTTGAAGTGCACACTTGAAATGTCTTTTGGCTCAACTACTGGAAGTGCCATCTCTCTCCCTGCTTTGGGTTATTGGAGGAGAAAAACAGCTTCTGTTAAGTGAGGTGGAGAGCCTGCACCTGGTGGTCCCTTTTCTCTCGATTTTCCCTCCAAAATGTTCAAAACATTTGGTTTTCTCCATCACTATCTGCTCGGTTTTTGGGTGAACCCCCAATGTAGTTCACGGTACATTTGCAATTGTAGACTAACTTCTGTAGAGTAAAGTAACATTTAAAAAAATAAATAATAATGTTCGAAAACATGTAGAAACATGTTTGGGTTTTGGAAGAATGGCATCTTTTCTCGTCATGACAACGATTTCAGAACCCCGGCCCTGGCAAGCATCTGTTAATAGAAGCGGGATTCTAATGAGTTCTGGTACACACAGACAGCCCACAGACCCACCCTCTAGTCAAGGGGTCAAATTTTAATCACCGGCTCTCAAGATGTGCATTTCCAACTGCATTTAGAGTGTTGCCCATCTCAAGCCACATGAGTGGCTGATAATCAACCCTGAAGTTGTTGAGGCAATTGAAAATGTGATTAGATACTGTGTGTTGCATGACTGAGTCAAGAGCTGCAGCCACACGACCATATGTCAGGATTTTGAACTCCCTCGGGCAAGGCAAGATTTCAGTACCTCAGGTTCATCTGTCTATAGGCACCTCCAGTTAGGTGGGGGGGGGGGGGGGGACTGTCTCCAGCAACAGAAAGAGATTAGGGTAGAGCTACTGCCAAAGAAACAAGACAATGCTCCTGAGACTGGGGCATCCATTATTGTTTTATGGATGTTCATATGACATTTATAAGAGAGGTGGCATTTGAGATGAAGATTAGTGGGGACGTTGTGCAAGTATCATTGAGTAATTAGTTTGTGGCCTAGATCTGGGGAAGTGTTCGAGTTGATGAGCTTGGACAGTAGCCACTGGAGGTGGGGATATTTGTTGGGAGATTCCTTGGAAATGAAAGTTCCACAGGAAACCTATAGTGCAGGGCCATGAGACGGGACGAATGCCACAGGCTAAATAGTATACAGTAGGTGGTCAGTCCCATAACATGATATGGCTATTCACACCAGACCGCGGGGCGATTGGGAAGTGCAGTGAGAGGACGCTGGGGGCAAGACATGATAAAAAGTAGGGGAAAAACACATGCTGGTATGAAACCAATCAACGAAGAAGCAACCAATATAAATGCAGATATAAATATTCAAGAGTGACAAAAATAAAAAAAAACAAATATAAAATATATATGTATATTATATCAATATCATATATTACATACAGTAGATATTTCAAGGAGATACCACATACCATATATATGATATGCACAACTGACAACATCCAAACTTGAATTCATCAAATCAATCAATTGAATCAATTGCCTAAAATCCCCAAATGCTTCATGGAGAGTCTTGAATCTGACTCATTCACTATTGTGGGCGAAGCTCCAGTGGACATTCTGACAGTGTTGTGAATGATCCTAACAGCAGACTGTCCAATCTGTTCATGGGGGCCCTGAATGCAGAAGGCATAGTGACACCAACTGCTGTGACAGAGAGGTGGGAGAGCAGACAGGAAGTTTAGTAGCAGGCGTAGCGCCGCTCGCTGATCACCATGCCATGGACACGTGTGTAGTTTACTCGCCGGTCTGAATCCCGCCATCTGGCTTCCCACCTCCCCGCGCAGGATGGCGAGGGGCGCCTGAGAGAGAAATCTGACATCAGATGTCACAGCGTGCTGCCATGTCTCTCGGTCCCACAGGACTGGGAGATATACGGTGGCCCGTTTGGAACAGCAGAGGGCTGCAGGAGTACCTGCGACGCTGACGGTTTGGGAGCGATCTTTTTAGACTCACCCGCTTGCTCTCTCACACATACAGTACAGCTCAGGGAGTAGGTGAAGTGTTATACACGATATTAAGGGGTGGTAAATGCAGTTGGCAGGTGCTGGATTAAGTTTAATACGCCGCCTGTGTGTCCATGTACTATTTTTTGTTGTAATATTCAAACTGACACAGATGCTTGAAAGGATAACAATGAATTCAGCGAGGGCAGACACTGTATGTTCTAGCGAGTTGCGCAGCTAAGGCACTGCATCTCAGTGCAAGAGGAGTCACTACAGTCCCTGGTTCAAATACATGCTGCATCACATCCGGCCGTGATTGGGAATCCCGTGGGGCGGCGCACAATTGGCCCTGCGTTGTCCGGGTTTGGCCTGGGTAGGTTGTCATTGTAAAGAAGAATATGTTCTTAACTGACTTAATAAATAAATAAAATAAGACTGTAAGTACAAGGTAAGAAAAGTGGATGTATTCATCATTTGATAATGAACCACAGCTAAGCTGTTAGTCCTCAAGTATCTCTCTGTGCATGTTTCATATCTCACGCAACACGCTTGCTGCTTTGGATGGAACTTGTTTTCGAATGGCTGATTTTCAGTCTAATATTGTGCTAATGTTTTTCATTTAATGTTTCCAGTCACTGTAATTGGTATCATATTGCTGTAAAGTACATTGTGGGGGAAACTTTAACATTAAGCAAAACCAAATTGAAATTTCGAAGCAAATGTTGAAAATGACGGTAGGGGAAAGGGAAACCCTATTAGAGCTAATTTGTTCTGCACTGCTGTGGGGGTAATGGATATATATTGAAGTTCTCTTTATTAGGTCTAAAAGGTAGATAGTGAGGTAGCATTGCACAGCGTTTAAGGTTTCCCTCCCGCAATTTCTTCTTTCTGTCGTGTTAGCGAGGGCTAGGCAGGAAACTTGGTGTAAATGTGCTATCCACTGTTATTGCAGTACCATTTTCTTTTTGTATCCAGTGCAGAAAGTGAACCTTGGGAAACCTCTGGGGACCTTCCAGAACACACAGCGCAGAGGACCCCCGTGTGAAAGCGCTTGAGTGTGCCACATTGAGGAATGACTTGGCAGAGCCTATAGTCCTTCAGGTGATGGGGTTGAGATAGGGATGGGAAGAGGAGTCCCTCTGGAAGATTGGAGATCAAGTACATGCCCAAAATGGCACCCAACACCCTAGGAAGTGCACTATTTTTGGCAAGAGCCTTATGGGCCTAGGTCAAAAGTAGTGCACTGTAAAGGGAATAGGGTGCCATTTGGGACACAGTCCAAATGTAGCTGCTACTGTACATAAAACGCCATTGGGAGATTTTAATTTAAAAAAAACTTTGTAATGTGACGTTTGGGAAGTTAATACAAAGGCCCTTTAGTTAGATGCCCGTAACAAATAGAACAAAGGTATTACTTTGACTGATTTCATTCAACTACCGTGACATTAAAAGACATCAGTTCCTGCGTCAAGGAGGAAATAACTCTTTGCCATTAAAGGACACGCTGTAGAGTAAATATCAGGAGACATCAGTGGTTTGAATTGTGTTTAGGGTTGATACCCTTTCAAAAATAATATACAGAGGATAATGCATATTATTGTAGATTGATCAACACGTAACAGAGATACCTATTTTGCAACCCCCCCCAAAAAATGTATGGGAATGTATTCTTATTTTATATCGCGCTTCTCATTACAAGTAGAATCTTAAAGTCGCTATAAAAACAAAATAAACAAATAAATGTTCAACAAAACGAATGTAGGGATCTGGCCGTACTTGGGCCGTGGTCTTCCACAGCTTTAGATGATAGGCAGTTCAGAAAAGTAGTATCTTGAGAGGAGGGAGTGTAGATAGAACAGCAGGGAGGTACCGTAGAGACAGGCCGTGGAGCTCCTCAACGGGCGCCTAGTCCACTTTCTTAACCCAAATCTCACAAATGTATTAATATTGCCAATAAATGCATACCTTATACCTTTAAACTACCCAACAACAAAAACATGTATTTATAACACAAGACACCCTCCTAGCAGAGGAATTGGAACTCATATATCGCATTACCATTCATCCAGAAAAAATCAAAACTCCTGTTAGTTAAAGGCCTCCTGGTAGAGTCTGAGTAGTATGGGGTCAGAGAGGATGCGGGGCCAAGGCCCATCAGACAGCATGGCCCACAGGCTCACTCTGTCTGCTCTGCAGCTAAGATAAGCAGTCTTGGAGCTAGGTGTGCCGGCGCTCTGCTTCGCTCACAGGGAAACAGATGGGAACACGGGGAAATGCCGGGGAGGCCGAATTCCGGTCAAAAGAAGGTGATATCGGAGCGTGACTGCCAGCATGTCCGGAAACACCTCTCTCGGAAAACACACAAGGGAACCGGGGCCGGCAGTTGTTGGGGGGTTAGAGATTTGTGTTTTTTTTTTTTGGCAACTCAGCATCTCCGTGTCAGCTATAGCCCCAGCCTAACACTCTGATTCAGGAGCTGTATGAGATGAGATAGCTCGATGCCTCTGCCAAGCCTGTTATTTAGAAGTTGGTGATGAGTGACTAGGGAGCAAAAAATTCACTGTAGGGTCCATTCAGCTGCAGGGATACTTTCAATATTTGTACAAGTATCTATTTTTTTTCGTTTACAGGTCGGGAAAAAGTATATAATAAATATTATAAATATTTTGTCCCTTTTATGGATTGTTGCGAGTATAAAGGCCTAATGAAGTTGGCAGAGATCTCAGCTCCCAGAAGTCCGAATTTGTCAAGAATTTAATTTTCCTCTATGAGCATTATGGCAGCTTTTCACAAAGAACACCACAGTACTGTACGTCCAGATCATAGCAGAGAAAAGTTGTGAACAACAGGCTATTATGGGTATACTGTATGTTTTGCTCATGGTGTGGCCTCCTCACCTCACAAGTTGTGAGAAGTAAATTATTACAAATAGACCAAAGAAACGTCAATAATTTAGGTCTTTCCAGAGGCCATCAGTGAAATAATCTTACCCACCAGTTCACATCATAATACAAACTCTGGAGAGCAATTGAACAGTTCAACATTTGCCTGGACTACTCAACATTCAAATATCCCACAGTACACGTAAAACCATTATTATTCCAGTTTAGCCATGTAACGTCCATGATCCCGTAGTAATATTTGTCAACCATGGACCAGCCACAATGCAGAGGCCACGTACACAGAATCCTTAATTACAGATTAGAGAGCCACAAAACCCTTCACTACAGTCGCCATGTGTCAACTGACGTAGGGTACAAAGGGAACAAAGGGAGCAAAGTCCTTCTCTTTCTCCCCCCTCTCCTCTCTTTTTCATCTGTGAAAATGTAAAATGCATTAGATAGTGACTGTGGGTAGGTGTGCCTCGGGCTAGATCACAGCTGCACGCTCGATTGTGTAGGAGGACAGTTCTACCACGTACCCAAGGGCCCACGTAACCTCAGCAAAGTCTATTAATACCATAGTTAAATGCAACACACACACACATTTACACACACATGATCAGATATATTTACACACAGACACCCCCCCCCCCCCCACCACACACACACACACACACACACACACACACACACACACACACACACACACACACACACACACACACACACACACACACACACACACACACACACACACACACACACACACACACACACACACACACACACACACACACAGAGAGAGAGAGTGTATCATCAAAATGTCATGACGGTTAAACAAAAGTTTCAAATGACTGGAGTCGATACATTGCATTGTGTCTTATCAATCGACTTGTCCCTATTTCCCTCCTCCCCCTAACCATTTCTCTTTATACAAATTTTTTTATCGCTTTTTTTTTCTTGGCCCGGTGGCATACCGCAAGCGCTCCGAAGTACAAAAAACAGAAAACAACTAGTGGATGTGAAAGCCGGAAAACATAACGACGAAGAAAGGAGACACATTTTGAGGAACGGTTCTGTGGGCTGCTCAGACGAAAGCCATGGTGGCTCTCTAATGACTCTGGCCGACTGGCTGCCTCTTCCCTCTGTCGGCACCACAGTGGGCAAAACGTTAAGAAAAGAGGAGCAACACCGTTACTTTGCCACGTTCCGAAGGCTGGAGGCATGTGTTAATTACTGAATGAAGCACGAGCTTTAAAGGTGTAACAGCCCAGATATTGGAAGCCGTAGTTGGTAGCCACAACAACACACCTTTGTTCACCAGTTAGATCTGCCACCTCATGTTTCATGTCTGTTACTATACTGTTACTATACTGTTACTATACGTGTCTGTTACTATACTGCTAGCAGCTTAATCACAGTGGATTATTAGGTCCCCAACAGGATGGGATAATCACAGATAGGAGGAATCAATTATAAAAAATTTAAAAAATGAAATATTGGGCGGTATCACTATGTTATATCAAAAAGATCTAGTCTATTTAGGAATGCAATAGACAGTGTTAGTAGTGCACAAAGCAAAGCTGTCTTTATGCAGTATGTGCTTTACTTTCTGTAAATAATAATAAATAAATAATGTATTGCTCATTTGCATAGTAGCTGACTTGCCGATCGAACGGGGGTCAGAAAGAGAAAGAGGATGTTACTTAGAGAGAACAGGAGCGAGAGAGAGAGAGAGAGGAGGGGGGGGGGTGTGTATCACGTGAAATAAAACAAACATATTGGCTCTGATTTCATCAGATAGGTGGCAGCAGGGTCCCAGTGTTGGTCTGAATTACAGCTGTTTATCTTCCAGCTTTCTTCAAGATTAATTATATGCAAATGTAACACTGTGAATCATGGGAATACCTGCCAGAACCCTTATTAATACCTTCACTTAAAAACCCGGAATCATTCATTTGCTAAAGGCAGCAAGGCAGCGAGACCCTTCATTCTCCCCCTCTCCTCTCCTACTTGCCTGAAAAACAATGCATGGATGGATGCCCAATTAGTCCAGAAGCACTCTTATCCTCCCTTCAGCCCCTGTGGCCCTCAGAGGACACCACGATAACCTGGCAACCTAGGTGGAGGCGCAGCCAAGTAGAGAGCGTTTGAAGGCTGCGGCTTGGCCGCCATCACGTCGAAGAAAGAAAGAATTCCGGCACCATGTCATCCAGTACAAAGGATAAAAACAGATTCAACCGGAAATTCAATGTGGCACCACATATGGGATACATGAGGGTGCTCTTACGTTCCTCTCCCTTTTTCCTGAAAATACAAAAGGAAAAGTTGTCCTGCATGTGAAGCTGGTGTCATGTGTAGCCATCATAAGGTCTGTATAGATCTGTGTTTAATTTGGGGGCTGGGTGGTGGCAGGGAGGGGAGATCTGAAGCCGCCACAGGTTTGTGGCAGATGGCTCGGTGTCAGCTATGACAGGCAGCCAGTTCTCTGGCTTCCCCTGCAGATTTTTGCCTCTCTCACCCCTGCCTCCGCCCTCTTCCATCCCCCTCCGCCCCCTCTTTCCATCTTCTTGGTCCCCTCTCCCACCACTTCTTCTCTCTGATCAGGTAAATATGGGCACACTTTGGAAAGTTCTGCGGATGGATTCCGCCCCGGGGCGGCAAGTTTGTGACTTCGCCCCATCTGTCACAGATCTTCAACTGGCTCCGGCTGCCAGGAGGGACCTGGATTCTGTCCGTGCTCTCAGAGTTCAAAACTGCTCAAAGAATGGAGCCATGTCAGGGAAAAGGAGAGAGAGAGAGAGAGAAGGGGGAGGTGAAGGAGAGCGAGATGGAGACAGGAAGGGGGAGAGAGACAGCGGAGGGAGAGAGAGGAGGGAGAAAGATGAGAAGAGAGAGAGAGGGAGGTAGACAACACATTTGTGGTGTAAATGACTCAGTGAATGATTAGTGTGTCAAAGTGCTGCCTCCATTACCTGCTCCTCCCACTGATCTAATGAACTTTTACACGTCACATCTCCTCAGCAAAATCCTTCCATAAAGCAAACAATCTACAACAGAACCCCACAACTTTCGTTTTATATTAGACACATTTTAAACCGACAGATAGTTTAGCTTTGATGTGGAGGCCAAATCCAGAGCCCTCTATTCAACTAAGGCTTTTGACATATACATACTGTTGCCACAAAACGTGTCACCTAAATGAGTGATCATCTGAAAGATTGAAAGTTTGGGAAAATCTGAAAGATTGAAAGTGAACCATATTGAGAGTAAAAGATTAGAGTGAGAGAAAGAGAACACTTCTAAGGAGTAGCCTTCATAAAATATGTGACGCACGTTCGCCTTATGATGGATGCTTACCGCGTTTGTTGGCACGTACTTTAACTGAATTAATGAAAGTCGGGATAGTGGTCTTTAAGTGGTGGCATTGCATATGGAACTGCTTTATTTTTGTCACCTTTAATGGAAATCACAACGCATCGAGTTGAAGTTCAAGAACTTCCATAACCACTTTCTTATCCACTCATGTAGCATTGTCCCAGTACAGGGAGGAGATACAATGCAGAACATCCCTGATTTCAAGCGCAGCCTAGATGTGACCGACCGACAATCATCCTCACAATTTCACCAAACAATCTATCATATTAGGGTTATCTGAATTATACTGAGAGTCTATTGAGAAACTACTGAAGTAAATTTCACAGGAACTTTCATGTTTTCTTTTTTGGGAGGAAGATTGCTACAATCAATACCAAAGTAGTCTGGAATAGAATGTCAACCATATTGAAAATGCATAGGATTTAGATAGGTATGATGGCTGACATGCTATATGCTCCAGGCTGTTATGAATTAGATAAAGATGTCTTAAACGCCACCAGCATCTCTCGACGGGATGGAAACTATGTGATGCAAAACTCTTGTTCGACATTTCCCATGGACCTTTTTGGTTGAAAGAGAGAGTGGGAGGACTGGTGGTGAGGTACATAATTGATTAATGACTTATTTTTCACTTCAAGGCCTCTACTTTTCTATTTTCTTTCAGGATGCGGAGAGCCTCGTTCATTTAACTTTCATTTGTGAGGGACTGTAGCTAGGTGGGACTGTGTCTCGGTGTTCAGCATATCACTAAGGAGAGGATGTTGTATCAGGAGACCGTTGAAGAAAAAATTGGAAGTGTGTGAAGTTTTTGTTCAGGACTTCCGACTGTGTTGGTGGCAAAATGCATAAATAATGTAGATATAAAGTGGAAGGATTCTTGATCACTCGACTATGGCTAAAAGAGTATTGAAAACTAGATGTAAATCAGACCAGTTTTTATATATATATATATATAAAATACTGTATGAGTACCCTTTCAGAGCTGCGCTTTTTAGGTGGTCTGCTGTGGTCTCTGACTTCAAAGGAAGATTTTTTTTCAGCAAGTGAGAAAATGTATGATCATCTATATGATTATACTTTAGTCATGTCATGCCAAGTCGGCATGCCGCTGTGAAGTCTTTAGTATTAGGGATTTCCTGCCTTCTACTGCCTGGTAATGAGCTAGGACCATATAACTGATAGTAAGCATTTTTAACCATTATGATCCTGACTCTGATCCATTACCCGTTTAATAGACAGTGGAAGGTAATGACTTTGAAACACTTTGAGTGTTAATTTGAGTTTTTCTTCTCCGGGTCAAATAATCTCTCCTTGCATGTTAACCTTGTCATATTTTACCTATTTATTTTGTAACAAAATGCCATAATAATATGAATGGATAACATTACAGTGGCATACTGTAGCTTTCAGACTCTGAATTCAACACCTTTTCAGAAGTAAGAAATCAGGATAATGTCGGAGGTAGTTAATGGTAAATGGAATGTACAGTATGAGAGAATTATTCATCTTCCTTAGGGCAGACACTTGAAAAAGGACCCAGTACTGAATTGATGTGTGTTAATCGGTCAAATATTGCAGATCAAAACAGTGTAACAACTATTTTACGTATCGAAGGTTTAACAGTCATATACTGTACTAAAGTTTTTGCAAAATAATCCTGAGCACGGTCAGTAAATTAGTTTACTATAAATCCCTTTTATCCTGGAGGCTCATTCAAAGTGATACCCTTGTGAATATTTTGTTGCTTGCTTGCTATTCCCATGGACTGTTTGAATTAGAAAAGCCACTTAATCAGTATTCTCAGTTTACCTTTCACTCCAAGACATGCAGAATTTTCTTTTCACTGGCACATATTTTTACACGAACACAGTATTCCTATTATAAGCTGACAATAAGCAGGAATGTCCTACATAATAGTAGCTCACCTTTTAAAGGACAAAAGAAAAGCAGAAAGTGTTTTTTGACCTGAAAAGATCCTGTTATTTCCCTCCTTGACAAACTATCTCGCTGCTTTTACCACAATTTGAGTTCATGTTCAGTTAATTTGACTTGCTATCTTAACATGGTGTCCTCTGGCAAATGTCTGGCCTCCTGCAAAACCCCGTAGCCTTTTAAAGAGCGGCTCAGGTATAGAAATTCAGCTGCAGGAAAAATAGATACATATTTTATGAAACAAAAACCTCAAAGCAGAACCTAGATATTAGTCACTTTAGTAATTAAAAATGTATATTGCTTTGTGCAGTTTCATGTTGTGCATTATTAAAACCTGATTTTTTTCGAAGTTACATCGGCTCAAAAGGATTTTTAATGCAAAACAGTCCCTCGGAGTGACTATGTGCACTTCCCACGTCTCCTGTGGGCGAATTAACAAGTCCTGTACAGAATGAAAAACAAGTACAAATGTATACCGGCAAGAATCTACCCATCAGGTATGAAAGTGACACAGAAATAAATCCAAATCCGAGATGCAGAAAACGTACAATTGTAACCTAGATAGCAAAAACATACCTATATTAAATGTTCTACCAAAAACACCGGCACTTGTTTAGATGTTCAATTAAATATTAACAAGATTATTGTTAACATTAGGGGAAAAAATCGAACAGTAATTATTGTCTACATGGATACTGTATATTTACATGGGTGTTCATAGTAGTTCCCAATAACAGCCAACTCAGAAACACACGTAGAGGCCACATAACTTATTAAAATGATTACCTTGGTGGAGTAGCAGAGTAAATTCCTTTAATTCAGACTTGGTTAAAGTTAGCCAGCAGTGTGACAATCCCCCTTTTGCTCCATATGAGGAGAAAGCATTGGTATGCTTAAAATAGGCATCAGTGTTTACACCAAGGGAAAGCCTCGAAATCTGCTCCCCATTAACAGCTGTTGCAATAGAAACATGGCTCATGCCATTAAAATTATTTTTAAATAGCACAGACAGTTATCCACTGGAAAATGGAAAATTACTTAAAGGGGCAATCTGCAGGGGCCACATCCATTTTTGGACACAATTTACTGATGTGTACCTATTGATTCTTGAAGAATATAATGCATAAATGCCTCATGAGCTTAGCTCAACTGTTGTACCCCATCAGAACCCAAAATATAAGCTTGAGTTTACTCCGTTTGTAAACAAAGTAAGTGTAAACAAACACTATTTAGCCTCAAAGCATGGTTAAAACTATAGTTGTGATATCATGGATGGTCAGTCCTTGCATCCTAGCTCTGTCTATCATTTTGAGAGTGGTTACATTTCTCCAGCCCCATCCCTCAGCTTTTTACCGAAACGGGCGGGTACACTTTATTATTGTTTCAACTGCTAACTGCCGCTTTAAGATGTAACGTTCTCCCAAAAATAATAACGAAATGTCCCATATTAGCTTTTTTTTTTTTTTTTTTTTTATGTTTAAATGTTCACGTTTGGTATTTGTATTTGGTGAACACAATCTGGGGGGAAAAGTATAGGTAGTAGCTTCGATATAAACATAATGATGTTTCAAAACATCTGGATTCAAAACAACTGCCTGACAAAAGGTTGTTTCACAGAAAACACGGTAATCATTTGAAAACTCAAGAAGCTGGCCTACTAGATATTGTTACAGCTAGCAGTACCAATACAGCTAGCTAGCACGGCATCTATCTGTACTTTAGCACTTAGTTGTACTGCTACAGCTAGCAGTACCAACACAGCTAGCTAGCACTGCATCTAGCTGTACTTTAGTACTTAGTTGTACTGCTACAGCGAGCTGTACAGCTACAACTAGTTGTAACGAGTCGTAACGACAAGTTATTTTCACTTACACGTTAAAACTGAAAAGTAAACATAAACATAAAACGTAAAAGTACACACACGTGAAAACGTAATTAATATGCTCAACGCCGTACTGTGAATATTCAAATTACAGTATGGAATTACAAGCTGGTAATTCCTTCAAAAGAGTTCCAATTATTTATTAAATGCACATTGAAGCAAAAAAAAACTATTGCCATTGTAACCACTCACTCAATCAAAAGGGTATGATAACAAAAACAATAAAGGATTTGAGCGACATCAGTTATGCATTCTGTGTGTGGTTTATTTTCGTAGGAGGGAAGCCTTTATGTTGTCTCTTTATACACGATACAGCTCACATATAAATTGAACCCTACATCATCTATTACAGTCTAAATGTAATTTGAATTGAATCGGCATCAAAAAAGCAAACAATGATGGCTCTGTGGCAATTAATAAATTGTCTGCGAAATCTATGAGGCTTAATGTGAATTTCTATTCAATTCAAGTCCATTAACTGTAAGTGCACATAGTTATTATTCGGATTTTGATTCTGCAATTCTTCCCTGATAATTTTGTTTAGTAAAATTACTTATTTCCCTGGGGGGCTTAAAGGGACTCTGGCTGAATCTCTGTTCCCTACATAGAGCGCACTTCTTTTGACCAGAGCACTATGGCCTGGTCAAAGGTAGTACGCTATATAGGGAGTAGGGTACAATTTGGGGGCCCAGACTATGCCACCAGCCACTCATAAATGAATGAATCAAATAGTTTAGACTTGGCTCTAATGAAGATGACACAACCCTGACACATTTGTCAAGCAATAAGAGTAAACGGTGTATTCATAAAGTATATCATTTTTTACTGAGATAGGAAGGGTGGGAAACACCTCATTACGAAAGAAATGAAAAGGGAAGGAAAGTCAAAAAAAGACTACGACTGCTACTGGTTGGAAAGTAAATACAATGAGGTGATTAAAATAGGTCTGCTTTAAGCATGCTGCTAATTAAATGGATATGCTAATGCTGTCATACTTAGCCGATGGAATTACAATTACTTACTGTAGTGCACATGTTATGGTATTCTTAACATGACACGGGACCCCATGTGGGAATCATACTTTACCAGCAAATGTTGTTCCACAAGCAACCCGCCCCTCCCTCAACACCCAGGCATCCCACCACCCACCCACCCTTGTTCAATGACATGGAGAAAACAAGAAGCGAGAGAGGATGAAAAATTCGAACCACCGTAAACTTCAGTGCCAGAGTTGTGCCAAGGGGCAGAGTAAGTGAGGATATCAGACCATTGCCAGAATGTTTTAAGTTATATCGTTATTTTGTCCTTTTTTCAAACTTAAGATTCCTGACCACTGCTAGAGTCTTACAAGACACCATAGTTGGTATAAAGACAGTGGGTGGCCACTATCACTGCTCTCCATTAGTTTTATTGTAATGACTGTAAAACTGTAGTGTTTCAAGTAAACTATGTGGGACAACAAATGACCATTCCCTCAAAGTGTGATGACCCAGTTAAGCTCTGCCTCTATCTTTCCTTGATATGGGGCAGACTCCATCAGTGTCAAAACGCCTGTCTACTTCCTTTCTTTCTTCTGGTCCAGACACTGTTGCCTGTAGCAAATGCATATGGGTGAAAGGAAAGGCAGACAAGCTGGGTGGTGTTAGATCAAAATACTGAGCCATTCCCCTCCAGCTCTCTGTTCAGACTGCAAGAGCTGGGTGATTGAAGTCGAGTAGGCCACAGCACGATGTCTGTCTGTCTGAATCGGTGGGGGGGTCCACATATTGTAGACTACATTGATGAAAGGAATTCACAGGTAATATACATTTTGGTAAGTTAGGTAGGTCTGAATATAAAACATACATATCTGAAAGGTAATGAAGGTAATTTTCACAAAGGAAAATGGATTTAATTTAAGCAACCACAGGACAAGATGATAACAAACAGGAGGGGTTGTTAATGTCATACATATGTCACATTTAAAACAAAAAGTTTACTAGGAGACGTGAATCTAGATGTATTTAATATGAGGTTTAATGTTCCTTTAAGCTGTCATTAAAACGTATATCTGCTATCACTTCTGCTCTTAGCATGACCGGGATACTGATCGTCTAATGAGAGCCATACAGTTGATGAACTGAGTACCATTCAACCGTTGCCTTTTCTATTTCTGTCAAACCTAATGACATTAGGTCTGTAATTGCCAGATTATTCACGGTTTCTTTCCTGGTAACTTTTGAGGTATGAGACCATTATTATTATTTTTCATTCCTTTACATGCATTTACTCGGGATATGCGTAGATTACTGTTATTGCTTGTTGCATACAGTGTCTTCAGAAAATCTTCATACCCCTTGACTTATTCCACATTTTGTTGTGTTACAGCCTGATTTCAAAATGGATTAAATCGATAATTTTTTGGACTCGTCTACACATAATACCACAAAATGACAAAGTGGAAACATATTTTAGAAAATTGTTGCTAATTTATTGAAAATTACTCAACACGTCATAATTACCTTTGGCAGCAATTACAGCTGTGAGTCTTTCTGGATACATCTCTAACAACTATGCACACTTGGATTGTACAATATTTGTACATTATTATGTTTAACATTCCTCAAGCTCTGTCAAGTTGGTTGTTGATCATTGTGTGACAGCCATTTTCATGCCTTGCCATAGATATTCAAGCCGATTTAAGTCAAAACTGTAACTCGGCCACTCAGGGACATTCAATGTCATCTTGCTAAGCTACTCCAGTGTATATTTGGCCTTGTGTTTTCGGGTATTTTCCTGCTGAAAGGGGAATTTGTCTCCCAGCGTCTGTTGGAAAGCAGACTGAACGAGGTCTTCCTTTAGGATTCCGTTTATTTTTATCCTAAAAAACTCCTCAGTCCTTGCAGATGACAAGCATACCCATAACATGATGCAGCCACCACCATGCTTGCAAATATGAAGAGTGGTACTCAGTGATGTGTTGTGTTGGATTTGCCGCAAACATAGCTCTTCGTATTCAGGACATAAAGTTAATATCTTTGCCAAATGTTTTGCAGTTTTACTTTAGTGCCATGTTTTTGAATATGTTTATTCTGTACAGGCTTCCTTCTTTTCACTCTGTCATTTAGGTTAGTATTGTGGAGTAACTAAAATGTTGTTGATCCATCCTCAGTTTTCTCTTAAACCAGCCATTAAACTCTGTAACTGTTTTAAAATTGCCTCATGGTGAAATCCCTGAGCCGTTTCCTTTCTCGTAGGCAACTGAGTTAGGAAGGACGCATGTATCTTTGTAGTGACTTGTTGACACACCATCCGAAGTCTAATTAGTAACGTCACCATGCTCAAACAGATATTCAATATCTGTTTTAGTTCTACCAATGGGTGCACTTCTTTGTGATCCATTGGAAAAACTCCCTGGTCTTTGTGGTTGGATCTACACTACAGGTCAACAGTTTCAGAACACCTACTCATTCAAGGGTTTTTCTAAATGTTTGCTATTTTCTACATTGTAGAATAATACTGAAGACATCAAAACTATGAAATAACACATATGGAATCATGTAGTAACCAAAAAAGTGTTAAATAAATCAAAATATGTTTTATATTTGAAATTATTCAAATAGCCACCCTTTGCCTTGATGACAGCTTTGCACACTCTTGGCAATCTCTCAAGCAGCTTCTCCTGGAATGCTTTTACAACAGTCGTGAAAGAGTTCCCACATTTTCCAATCCAAGATGGCATAGCAGTTGGAAGTGTGTTTGTCTTGTCCCGTCTTGTCCAGTGTAAATAGTCGTTTTCCTCGTTTAATTTTTTATTTATTTTAGTCTCACTTTCCATCTACGGACTGAATATACTTTCCTGCAATACGCCTCACCCAATGTGGTACGGATCCGCTATTTTTATACTTTAGAACCGGAACCCCCATCAGAAGCTAGCCAGCTAACTAGCTACTAGCTAGTAGTCAGTTAGACACTGCTAGCGGTCTTCACCGTTACCTCGGACACCAGGCAGCTTCAGCTCGGTCAATATCTGCCAGTCTGCACAGCGCGATATCAACCCAGAGCATATCATACTGCTTTTTCTCTACCACATCACAGGATTCCTTTCGCAAGCTCTGGATCATTACACCGGATCATCGCAGCTAGCTAGCTGCAGTTGAGTGGCTACTGCTAGCTAACGCCACTGTGCCGAAGCAAGCACCAGTTAGCCTTGAGCTAGCCTCGAGCTACGCCCATCTCCCGGCTAGCCGAAGAGGCCTACCAGCTAATTCTTGGCCTACAATACCTCTTTTGCCAATTGGCCTAGACCCTTTATTGCCAACACAGAGCCCCGCCGATCTATCACGACTGGTCTTCCGACGTAATCGTCCGAGGTGGTTTCAACAGGCTTTTCCGTTGCGACGTCGCCGAAGAACCATCTGCTAGCCCCGGCCCGCTAGCTTTCTGAATCGCCGTTTCTCCAGCTCGCCTAGCATAGTAGCGACTACCGAATGGCTCCTGACTCACCTATTGCTGCTCATTGGACCCTATGATCACTCGGCTACATATGCCTCTCCCTAGTGTCAATATGCCTTGTCTCTTCTTGTTTAGGTTAGTTAAAATTGTTTAATTTCACTGTAGAGTCCCCAGCCCCGCCCAACATGCCTTAGATAGCTCTTGTGTCAAACTCCCCACACATGCAGAGACCTCACCTGGCTTAACTGGTGCCTACAGAGACACAACCGCTCTCATCGTCACTCAATGCCTAGGTTTACCTCCACGGTACTCACATCATACCATACCCTTGTCTGTACATTATGCCCTGAATCTTTTCTACCACACCCATAAATCTGTTCCTTTCATTCTCTGTTCCCAATGCACTAGATGGCCAGTTCTTATAGTGTTTAGCCGTACCCTCATCCTACTCCTCGTCTGTTCCTCTGGTGATGTAGAAGTTATCCCAGGCCCTGTAGCCCCCAGCACCACGCCTATTCTACAGGCGCTCTCATTTGTTGACTTCTGTTACCGTAAATGCCTTTGGTTTTATGCATATTAACATCAGAAGCCTCCTCCCTAAGATTGTTTTATTCACTGCTTCAGCACACTCCACCAACCCTGATGTCCTAGCCGTGTCTGAATCCTGGCTTAGGAAGGCCACCAAAAATTCAGAAATTTCCATCCCCAACTTCAACATTTTCCAACAAGATAGAACTGCCAAGGGGGTTGGAGTTGCATTCTACTACAGAGATAGCCTGCAGAGTTCTGTCGTACTATCCAGGTCTGAACCCAAACAATTCGAGCTTCTACTTTTAAAAAATCCACCTTTCCAGAAATAAGTCTCTCACCGTTGCCGCTTGTTATAGACACCCCTCACCCCCCAGCTGTGCCCTGGACACCATATGTGAATTGATTGCCCCCCATCTATCTTCAGTGTTCGTACTGTTAGGTGACCTAAACTGGGACATGCTGAACACCCCAGCCGCCCTACAATCTAAGCTAGATGCCCTCAATCTCACACAAATTATCAAGGAACCTACCATGTACACCCCTAAATCCGTAACCGTGGGCACCTTCATAGATATCATCCTGACCAACTTGCCCTCTAAATATACCTCTGCTGTCTTCAATCAGGATCTCAGTGATCACTGCCTCATTGACTTCGTGCGTAATGGGTCCGCGGTCAAACGACCTCCCCTCAACACTGTCAAACGCTCCCTAAAACACTTGTGCGAGCAGGCCTTTCTAATCGACCTGGCCCGGGTATCCTGGAAGGATACTGACCACATCCAGTCAGTAGAGGATGCCTGGTTGCTCTTTAAAAGTGTTTTCCTCACCATCTTAAATAAGCATGCCATTTTCAAAAAATTTAGAACTAATAGCAGATATAGCCCTTGGTTCACCCCAGACATGAATGCCCTTGACCAGCACAAAAACATCCTGTGGCGTACTGCATTAGCATCGAATAGCCCAAGCAATATACAACTTTTCAGGGAAGTCAGGAACCAATATACACAGTCAGTTAGGAAAGCTAAGGGTACCTTTATCAGACAGAAATTTGCATCGTGTAGCACTAATTTCAAAAAGTTTTGGGACACTGTAAAATCCATGTATAATAAGAGCATAAGACCTATAAGACCTTCTCCCAGCTGCCCACTGCACTGAGGCTAAGAAACACTGTCACCACCGATAAATCTACGATAATCGATAATTTCAAAAAGCATTTTTCTACGGCTGGCCATGCTTTCCACCAAGCTACCCCAACCCCGGCCAACAGCTCTGCACCCCCCGCAGAAACCTGCCCAAGCCCAGTCCCTGCTTCTCCTTCACCCGAATCCAGACAGCGGATGTTCTAAAAGAGGTGCAACATCTGGAGCCCTACAAATCAGCTGGGCTAGACAATCTGGACCCTCTCTTTCTAAAATGATCCACTGAAATTGTTGCAACCCTTATTACTAGCCTGTTCAACCTCTCTTTCATATCGCCTGAGATCCCCAAAGATTGGAATGCTGCCGCGGTCATCCCCCTCTTCAAAGGGGGAGACACTCTAGACCCAAACTGTTATAGACCTATATCCATCCTGCCCTGCCTTTCTAAAATCTTCGAAAGCCAAGTGAACAAACAGATCACCGACCTTTTCAAATACCACTGTATCTTCTCCACTATGCAATCTGGTTTCCGAGCTGGTCATGGGTGCACCTCAGCCACGCTCAAGATCCTAAACGATATCATAACCACCATCGATAAATGACAGTACTGTGCCGCGGTCTTCATCGACCTGGCCAAGGCTTCCGACTCCGTCAATCACTGCATTCTTTTTGGCAAACTCAATAGCCTTGGTTGCTCAAATGACTGCCTCGCCTGGTTCACCAACTACTTCTCAGATAGAGTTGTGTGTCACAATGTGTCAAATAGGTGTGTCAAATCAGAGAGCCTGTTGTCCGGACCTCAGGCAGTCTCTATGGAGGTGCCACAGGGTTCAATTCTTGGACTCTTTTCTCCATAAATATCAATGATGTCGCTCTTGCTGCTGGTGATTCTCTGATCCACCTCTATGCAGATGACACCATTTTGTATACATCTGGCCCTTCTTTGGACACTGTGTTAACAAACTTCAAAACGAGCTTCAATGCCATACAACACTCCTTCCGTGGCCTCCAACTGCTCTTAAATGCTAGTAAAACTAAGTGCATGCTCTTCAACAGATTGCTGCCCGCACCCGCCCGTCCGACTATCATCACTACTCTGGACGGTTCTGACTTAGAATATGTGGACAACTACAAATACCTAGGTGTCTGGTTAGACTGTAAACTCTCCTTCCAGACTCACATTAAGCATCTCCAATTCAAAATTAAATCTAGAATCAGCATCCTATTTCGCAACAAAGCCTCCCTCACTCGTGCTGCTTAACATACCCTCGTAAAACTGACTATCTTACCGATCTTTGACTTCGGAGATGTCATTAATGAAATAGCCTCCAACACTCTACTCAGCAAATTGGGTGTAGTCTATCACAGTGCCATCCGTTTTGTCACCAAAATCCCATATAATACCCACCACTGCGACCTGTATGCTCTGGTTGGCTGGTCCTCGCTACATATTTGTCGCCAAACCCACTGGCTCGAGGTCATCTTTGCTAGGTAAAGTCCTGCCTTATCTCAGATCACTGGTCACCATAGCAGCATCCACCTGTAGCACGTGTTCCAGAAGGTATATTCACTGGTCATCCCCAAAGCCAACACCTACTTCGGCCGCCTTTCCTTCCGGTTCTCTGCTGCCAATGACTGGAACGAATTCCTTAAATAACTGAAGCTGGAGACTTATATCTTCCTCTCTAACTTTAAGCATCAGCTGAGCAGCTTACCGATTGCTGTACCTGTACACAGCCCATCTGGAAATAGCACACCCAACTACCTCATCTCCATATTGTTATTTATTTATTTTCTCTTTTGCTCCGCAGTATCTCTACTTGCACATCATCATCTGCATATCTATCACTCCAGTGTTAATGCTACATTGTAATTATTTCACCTCCATGGCCTATTCATTGCCTTACCTCCCTAATCTTACTACATTTGCACACACTGTACATAGGTTTTTCTATTGTGTTACTGACTGTATTTTTGTTTATCCCATGTGTAACACTGTGTTGTTGTTTTTGTCGCACTGCTTTGCTTTATCTTGGCCAGGTCACGGTTGTGAATGAGAACTTGTTCTCAACTGGCCTACCTGGTTAAATAAAGGAGAAATACATTTTAAAAAACATATGCTGAGCACTTATTGGCTGCTTTTCCTTCCCTGTGCGGTCAGACTCATCTCAAACCATGTAAATTTTGTTGAGGTTGGGGGATTGTGGAGGCCAGGTCATCTGTTTCAGGACTCTATCACTCTCCTTAATGGTAAAATAGCCCTTACACAGCCTGGAGGTGTGTTGGGTCATTGTCCTGTTGAAAGACAAATGATAGTCACACTTAGCCCGAACCAGATGGGATGGCATAACCCTGCAGAATGCTGTGCTAGCAGTACTGGTTAAGTGTGCCTTGAATTCTATATAAATCACAAACAGTGTCACCAACAAAGCACCCCCACACCATAACACCTCCTCCTCCATGCTTTACGGTGGGAAATACACATGCGGAGATCATCCGTTCACCCACACCGGGTCTCACAAAGACACGGCGGTTGGAACCAAAAATCTCCAATTTGTACTCCAGATCAAAGGACACGTTTCCAGTGGTCTAATGTTCATTGCTCATGTTTCTTGGCCCAAGCAAGTCTCTTCTTTTTATTAGTTTCCTTTAGTAGTGGCTTCTTTGCAGCAATTCGACCACTAAGGCCTGATTCATGCAGCCTCCTCTGAACAGTTGATGTTGAGATGTGTCTGTTACTTGAATTCTGTTCCTTGAACTTTGTAGTCTGCAATTTCTGAGGCTGGTAACTCTATTAAATGTATCCTCTGCAGCAGAGGTAACTCTGGGTCTTCCTTTCCTGTGGTGGTCCTCATGAGAGCCAGTTTCATCGTAGTGCTTGATGGTTTTTGCGACTGCGATAAAGAAACTTTAAAAGTTCTTGACATTTTCTGGATTGACTGACCTTCATGTTCTAAAGTAAGGATGGACTGTCGTTTCTCTTTGCTTATTTGATCTGTTCTTGCCATAATAGGGACTTGGTATTTTACCAAATAGGGCTATCTTCTGTATACCTCCCCTACCATGTCACAACACAAGTGATTGGCTCAAACGCATTAAGATGGAAAGAAATTCCACAAATTAACTTTTAAAACTTATTAGGTATAGTTCCCTTTTAATTTTTTTTGCCTAAATGACATACCGAAATCTAACTGCCTGTAGCTCAGGCCCTGTAGCAAGGATATTGGTATTCTTGGTACCATTTGAAAGGAAACACTTTGAAGTTTGTGGAAATGTGAATTGAATGTTGGAGAATATAACACATTAGATCTGGTAGACGAAAATAAAAAGAAAAAACCAACCAGTCTTTTTCTACCACCATCTTTGAAATGCAAGAGAAAGGTCATAGTTATAGACATCACTCTAGTTGTAATTCCGATAGTGTGGCATCAGTGTATGTGCAAAGTTTCAGATGGATAACTTGAAAAATGAGTGAACGACAACACTTTTAGTGTGAAGTCCCCAGGAACATTTGGGCAAATCGTGAAGAAGACATTCACATTCATATTCCATTTAATTAACTGCAAGAATATTGTCAAATCTGAAAACTTGGACTTTGATTTAGCTTCCCAAGTATTAGTATCCATATTATATGTTCAACATTTGCAAAACAACCAGTTTTCATAACTTCATAACTGAATATCCTTATAATTTTTGTCCAAAATGAAAAGGCATGCTGTCGTTCAAGGTTAGAAGCTACATTTTACGACATATATATGGTTTCCGTAAAGCCCAGCTCATTGACTATCTAGCTAGCTTTGTTTGGCCCAGATTGGTGCTTATTTGACAAAGATGCAGTTGTTCAAGTGATGATCGGCATGCCATGAATGTCATCATCGGCGTGCCATGAATGTGTCGCTCTCTGACCAAATATGATGTCCTATAGGATATACCACACCCCTAATGAAATAGTGAAGTCTTGTTACCTTCTAGGATCTCTGAGGAATAGATACGAATGTGATTTTACTCGTTCAAACCACGTTTAGTGTGAGATATTCACAGATTCCTTTTTTTGCAAATTGAACGAGTGGAAATACAAAATCGATCATGCGTGCTATATGGACCTTTTCATAATATGAAAAATGATTTTATCTAACAAAACGACAGTTTTCTGGGACCCTTTGGATGATAAATCAGAGAAAGGTTTCCGAATGTAAGTACACATTTCACCTTCAGAGGTGAATTTATCAAACCTATCGCGTTGAAAAAAGTGTTTTGTTGTTTGGAGCTCTCCTCAAACAATAGCATGGCATTTTTCCCCGCAGTAATAGCTACTGTAAATTGGACAGTGCAGTTATATTAACAAGAATTTAAGCTTTCAGACGATATAAGACACTTCTATGTACCGACATTTGTTGTTACTCTAAAATCTGTGATCTTGATATAACGCGCTTCATGATTTACAATTGTCCCGTTGACGGAACGCCGATCCTCTAAGAAGGCACACCTGTTAATTGAAATATATTCCAGGTGAAGCCGATTGAGAGAATGCCAAGAGTGTATAAAGCTGTCATCAAGGCAAAGGGTGGCTATTTGAAGAAATATAAAATATTTCTAGATTTTCTTTGGTTACTACATGATTCAAAATGTGTTATGTCATAGTTTTGATGTCTTCGCTATTATTCTACAGTGTAGAAAATAGTAACAATAAAGAAAAACCCTTGAATGAGTAGGTGTTCTAAAACATTTTGACCGGTTGTGTATGTTTGAAGTTTACTTTACAGATACTGTAATTGTATGTGTAAGTTACAGAGGTGAGCTAGTCATTCAAAAAAAAATGGTTTAACACTATTATTGCACAAAGAGTGTGTTCATGCAAAATTAATCAATTTTAAATTCAGAAGGTAACACAACAAGATGTGAAAAAAGTCAAGGCGGGAATACTTTCTGAATTCATTGTATAAGTGTGGACATGAACTCTGTAATTTGTGGAGCATTTTGTGGAATCTTTATGCGGTAATCATAAGAATATTGTATATACAGTGGGGCAAAAAAGTATTTAGTCAGCCACCAATTGTGCAAGTTCCTCCCACTTAAAAAGATGAGAGAGGCCTGTAATTTTCATCATAGGTACACTTCAACTATGACAGACAAAATGAGAAAAGAAAATCCAGAAAATCACATTGTAGGATTTTTAATGAATTTATTAGCAAATTATGGTGGAAAATAAGTATTTGGTCAATAACAAAAGTTTATCTCAATACTTTGTTATATACCCTTTGTTGGCAATGACAGAGGTCAAACGTTTTCTGTAAGTCTCCACAACTTTTTCCCACACTGTTGCTGGTATTTTGGCCCATTCCTCCATGCAGATCTCCTCTAGAGCAGTGATGTTTTGTGGCTGTTGTTGGGCAACACGGACTTTCAACTCCCTCCAAAGATTTTCTATGGGGTTGAGATCTGGAGACTGGCTAGGCCACTCCAGGACCTTGAATTTTTTTTAATTTATTTTTTTATTTCACCTTTATTTAACCAGGTAGGCAAATTGAGAACACGTTCTCATTTACAATTGCGACCTGGCCAAGATAAAGCAAAGCAGTTCGACACATACAACAACACATAGTTACACATGGAGTAAAACAAACATACAGTCAATAATACAGTGAAAAATAAGTCTATATACAATATGAGCAAGTGAGGTGAGATAAGGGAGGTGAAGGCAAACAAAATATATATATAAATAAATAAAAATATAAAAAGGCCATGGTGGCGAAGTAAATACAATATAGCAAGTAAAAAAACACTGGAATGGTTGGTTTGCAGTGGAAGAAGGTGCAAAGTAGAGATAGAAATAATGGGGTGCAAAGGAGCAAAATAAATAAATACAGTAGGTAAAGAGGTAGTTGTTTGGGCTAAATTATAGATGGGCTATGTACAGGTGCAGTAATCTATGAGCTGCTCTGACAGCTGGTGCTTAAAGCTAGTGAGGTAGATAAGTGTTTCCAGTTTCAGAGATTTTTGTAGTTCGTTCCAGTCATTGGCAGCAGAGAACTGGAAGGAGAGGCGGCCAAAGGAAGAATTGGTTTTGGGGGTGACCAGAGAGATATACCTGCTGGAGCGCGTGCTACGGGTGGGCGTTGCTATGGTGACCAGCGAGCTGAGATAAGGGGGGACTTTACCTAGCAGGGTCTTGTAGATGACCTGGAGCCAGTGGGTTTGGCGACGAGTGTGAAGCGAGGGCCAGCCAACGAGAGCGTACAGGTCGCAGTGGTGGGTAGTATATGGGGCTTTGGTGACAAAACGGATGGCACTGTGATAGACTGCATCCAATTTATTGAGTAGGGTTTTGGAGGCTATTTTGTAAATGACATCACCGAAGTCGAGGATTGGTAGGATGGTCAGTTTTACAAGGGTATGTTTGGCAGCATGAGTGAAGGATGCTTTGTTGCGGAATAGGAAGCCGATTCTAGATTTAACTTTGGATTGGAGATGCTTGATGTGAGTCTGGAAGGAGAGTTTACAGTCTAACCAGACACATAGGTATTTGTAGTTGTCCACATATTCTAAGTCAGAGCCGTCCAGAGTAGTGATGTTGGACAGGCGGGCAGGTGCAGGCAGCGATCGGTTGAAGAGCATGCATTTAGTTTTACTTGTATTTAAGAGCAATTGGAGGCCACGGAAGGAGAGTTGTATGGCATTGAAGCTCGCCTGGAGGGTTGTTAACACAGTGTCAAAAGAAGGGCCAGAAGTATACAGAATAGTGTCGTCTGCGTAGAGGTGGATCAGAGACTCACCAGCAGCAAGAGCGACATCATTGATGTATACAGAGAAGAGAGTCGGTCCAAGAATTGAACCCTCTGGCACCCCCATAGAGACTGCCAGATGTCCGGACAACAGACCCTCCGATTTGACACACTGAACTCGATCAGAGAAGTAGTTGGTGAACCAGGCGAGGCAATCATTAGAGAAACCAAGGCTGTCGAGTCTGCCGATGAGGATGTGGTGATTGACAGAGTCAAAAGCCTTGGCCAGGTCAATGAATATGGCTGCACAGTACTGTTTCCTATCGATAGCGGTTAAGATATTGTTTATGACCTTGAGCGTGGCTGAGGTGCACCCATGACCAGCTCTGAAACCAGATTGCATAGCGGAGAAGGTATGGTGGGATTCGAGATGGTCGGTAATCTGTTAGTTGACTTGGCTTTCGAAGACGTTAGAAAGGCAGGGTAGGATAGATATAGGTCTGTAGCTGTTTGGGTCAAGAGTGTCCCCCCCTTTGAAGAGGGGGATAACCGCAGCTGCTTTCCAATCTCTGGGAATCTCAGACGACTCGAAAGAGAGGTTGAAAAGGCTGGTAATAGGGGTGGCAACAATTTCAGCAGATAGTTTTAGAAAGAAAGGGTCCAGATTATCTAGCCCGGCTGATTTGTAAGGGTCCAGATTTTGCAGCTCTTTCAGAACATCAGCTGACTGTATTTGGGAGAAAGAGAAATGGGGAAGGCGTGGGCGAGTAGCAGAGGGGAGGCCAGTGCTGTTGACCGGGGTAGGGGTAGCCAGGTGGAAAGCATGGCCAGCCGTAGAAAAATGCTTGTTGAAATTCTCAATTATAGTGGATTTGTCGGTGGTGACAGTGTTTCCTATCTTCAGTGCAGTTGGAAGCTGGGAGGAGGTGTTCTTATTCTCCATGGACTTTACAGTGTCCCAGAACTTTTTTGAGTTTGTGTTGCAGGAAGCAAATTTCTGCTTGAAAAAGCTAGCCTTGGCTTTTCTAACTGCCTGTGTATACTGGTTTCTAGCTTCCCTGAAAAGTTGCATATCACGGGGGCTGTTCGAGGCTAATGCAGAACGCCATAGGATGTTTTTCTGTTGGTTAAGGGCAGTCAGGTCAGGAGAGAACCAAGGGCTATATCTGTTCCTGGTTCTAAATTTCTTGAATGGGGCATGCTTATTCAAGATGGTGAGGAAGGCATTTAAAAAAAATATCCAGGCATCCTCTACTGACGGGATGAGATCAATATCCTTCCAGGATACCTCGGCCAGGTCGATTAGAAAGGCCTGCTCGCTGAAGTGTTTCAGGGAGCGTTTGACAGTGATGAGTGGAGGTCGTTTGATCGCTGACCCATTACGGATACAGGCAATGAGGCAGTGATCGCTGAGATCTTGGTTGAAAACAGCAGAGGTGTATTTGGAGGGCAAGTTGGTTAGGATGATGTCTATGAGGGTACCCGTGTTTACGGAATTGGGGTGATACCTGGTAGGTTCATTGATAATTTGTGTGAGATTGAGGGCATCAAGCTTAGATTGTAGGATGGCTGGGGTGTTTAGCATGTTCCAATTTAGGTCGCCTAGCAGCACAAGCTCTGAAGATAGATGGGGGGCAATCAGTTCACATATGGTGTCCAGAGCACAGCTGGGGGAAGAGGGTGGTCTATAGCAGGCGGCAACAGTGAGAGACTTGTTTTTAGATTGGTGGATTTTTAAAAGTAAAAGTTCAAATTGTTTCGGAACAGACCTGGATAGTAAAACAGAACTCTGCAGGCAATCCTTGCAGTAGATTGCAACACCGCCCCCTTTGGCCGTTCTATCTTGTCTGAAAATCTTGTAGTTAGGGATAAAAATGTCCGAATTTTTGGTGGTCTTCCTAAGCCAGGATTCAGACACGGCTAAAACATCTGGGTTGGCAGAGTGTGCTAAAGCAGTGAACAAAACAAACTTAGGGAGGAGGCTTCTAATGTTAACATGCATGAAACCAAGGCTATTACGGTTACAGAAGTCATCAAAAGAGAGTGCCTGGGGAATAGGAGTGGAGCTAGGTACTGCAGGGCCTGGATTCACCTCTACATCACCAGAGGAACAGAGGAGGAGTAGGATAAGGGTACGGCTAAAAGCTATGAGAATTGGTCGTTTAGAACGTCTAGAACAGAGAGTAAAAGGAAGTTTCTGGGGGCGATTTAACCTGTTTGGGGTGCAAGCCCGACCTCGGACCGAAAATGACAACAGCTGCAGAGCGCGAAATTCAAAATCTATTTTTTAAAAATATTTAACTTTTACACATTAACAAGTCCAATACAGCATTTGAAAGATAAACATCTTGTCAATCCAGCCAACATGTCCGATTTTTTAAATGTTTTACAGAGAAAACACCACATATATTTATGTTAGCTCACCACCAAATACAAAAGTGGACAGACACGTATGAATTATGATTATGAAGTATGAATTATGATTGAAGTAGCATGCACAACCAACCGAAATAAACTAAAACCAACCTAAAGAGCCCAGAAAAAACGACCTCAGATGACAGTCATATAACATGTTACACAATAAATCTATGTTTTGTTCATAAAAAGTGCATATTTTAGCTATAAATCTGTTTTACATTGATGCTACCCAAAAATGCTAATACATAGCTACAGTCTGAATCCAGCCGGGAGTAGCCAGAGAAAATACATACACCAACGTCGGCTACTAATTACACCTCATAAAACATTTCAGAAAAACATATGGTGGATAACTAATGAAAGACAGATATCTTGTGAATACAGACAACATTTCCGATTTTTGAAGTGTTTTACAGCGAAAACACAATATATCGTTATATTAGCTAACATCATAAGCTAGCATAAGGCAGCATTGATTCTAGTCAAGCGCTAGCCTAGCATAGTTAGCAGCGTTAGCATTCAACAGTTCGACATATATATGAAAAAGCATCCCAAATTGGGTCTTATCTTTCTTGGTCCTCCATCAGAATGTTGTAACGGGGTCCAATGTCCAGTAGAGTCTTTAGTTGGGTTCCAGAACGAATGATTTCCCTCTTTGGTTAGCTAGCACGGTAGCATTGCTGCGCCAGAAAGCGTTTCTTCAAAAAATTCTTCCGTCGTTTCACATCTAAAGTCCAGAATAAATTGCAATAATATAATTAAAGTATATTGAAAAAACCTACTCTAGGATGATTTTGTGACATGTAGCAAATAATATCGTAGTCAGGCATCATATTCAAAGTTATCTACCTTGTTCCAGAAGCCGAGATCAAATTATCCTTCGCGCCCGGATTTTTATTTTAACTGCGCAGGTCTCACAAGAAGTTCTGTTATTCAGTCCAGGGACGAGATATTCGACCCCTTTCAATTCTCACTTCCGCATTACAGTCTGACGTACGCCTCTGACGTGTCCCTATGGTCCCAAGTCAAATGGCCTTTTATAGAGAAGGTCTTAAAGAGACACATCGCATTTTGGGAAACTCAATTCGGCTGGGAAAATGGCTGTAAAAATATTTCTGTTCGACTTAGAGAAACAATTCAAACCTTTTTAGAAACTACAGACTGTTATCTATCCAACAGTAGTAAATATATGCATATTGGAAAATAAAAAGTTTCTTAGGAGGCCGTTTGAAAATGTGCACACATTTTCCAGTTTTTTCAATATTCAGCGTGCAGCCATAACAGGTTTTAATAGCTTCAAGGAATAATGTACAGACAAAGGTATGGTAGGATGTGAATACAGTGGAGGTAAACCTAGGTAATGAGTGATGATGAGAGAGATATTGTCTCTAGAAACATCATTGAAACCAGGTGATGTCATCGCATATGTGGGTGGTGGAACTGAGAGGTTGGATATATAGTGAGCAGGGCTAGAGGCTCTACAGTGAAATAAGCCAATAAACACTAACCAGAACAGCAATGGACAAGGCATATTTACATTAAGGAGAGGCATGCTTAATCGAGTGATCATAAGGGTCCAGTGAGTAGAGGTTGGTTGGGGTCACGGCGATCCAGACAGCTGGCCGGGTAGCTGGCTATCGGTAGCAAGATAACATAGGATGGAGGTCTGTTTTTTATTTTTTTTAATTATTATTTATTATTTTTATTATTATTATTTTTTTTTTGTCACCTCGTTCGTTTCCGTCGGTAGATTAGTGGGGTTCCGTGTGGTAGAGGGGATCGATCCAATTGGCAAAATAGATATAGTGACCCAAGAAAAAAAGAAAAAGATTTTCCGGTATACTTATTTAGATAGCAGCCGATAAGACAGCTAATAATTAGCAGATGGGTATTCAGAAACGTCGCAATGGAAAAGCCTGTTGAAACCACCTCGGACAATTACGTCGGCAGACCAGTCGTGATGGATCGGCGGGGCTCCGTGTCGGCAATAAAGGGTCCAGTCCAATTGGCAAAAGAGGTATTGTAGCCCAAGAATTCGCTGGTAGACCTCTTCGGCTAGCCGGCAGATGGGCCTAGCTCGAGGCTAGCTCAAGGCTAACTGGTGCTTGTTTCGGGACAGAGGTATTAGCCAGTAGTAGCCACTTGGTTGCAGCTAGCTAGCGACGATGATCCGGTGTAATTGTCCAGAGCTTGCGTCAGGAATCCGGTGATGTGGTAGAGAAAAAGCAGTCCTATATGCTCTGGGTTGATATCGCGCCTGCAAACTGGCAGGTATTGGCCCGAGCTGAAGCTGGCTGGTGTCCGAGTTAAGGGTGAAGACCGCAGCAGTGGCTAACTGACTACTAGCTAGTAGCTAGTTATCTGGCTAGCTTCTGATTGGGGTTACGGTTCTAAAGTATAAAAAAATAGCAGATCCGTACCACATTGGGTGAGGCGGGTTGCGGGAATGTATATTCAGTTCCTAGATGGAAAGTGAAATTAAAATATATACGAAATGTATACAAAAAATACGAGGACTATTTACGCTGGACAAGACGGGACAAGACAAACACACGTCCGACTGCTACGCCATCTTGGAAGAAAAAAGCCACTCCTTCGTTGCCCAGGCGGTCTGTTTGGGATCATTGTCATGCTGAAAGACCCAGCCATGTTTCATCTTCAATGCCCTTGATGATAGAAGGAGGTTTTCACTCAAAATCTCACGATACATGGCCCCATTCATTCTTTCCTTTACACGGATCAGTCGTCCTGGTCCCTTTGCAGAAAAACAGCCCCAAAGCATGATGTTTCCACACCCATGCTTCACAGTAGGTATGGTGTTCTTTGGATGCAAATCAGCATTCTTTGTCCTCCAAACTCGACGAGTTGAGTTTTTACCAAAAAGTTATATTTTGGTTTCATCTGACCATATGACATTCTCCCAATCTTCTTCTGGATCATCCAAACGCTCTCTAGCAAACTTCAGACGGGCCTGGACATGTACTGGCTTAAGCAGGGGGACACGTCTGGCACTGCAGGATTTGAGTCCCTGGCGGCGTAGTGTGTTACTGATGGTAGGCTTTGTTACTTTGGTCCGCGCTCTCTGCAGGTCATTCACTAGGTCCCCCCGTGTGGTTCTGGGATTTTTGTTCACCGTTCTTGTGATCATTTTGACCCCACGGGGTGAGATCTTGTGTGGAGCCCCAGATCGAGGGAGATTATCAGTGGAGTTGTATGCCTTCAATTTCCTAATAATTGCTCCCACAGTTGATTTCTTCAAACCAAGCTGCTTACCTATTGCAGATTCAGTCTTCCCAGCCTGGTGCAGGTCTACAATTTTGTTTCTGGTGTCATTTGACAGCTCTTTGGTCTTGGCCATAGTGGAGTTTGGAGTGTGACTGTTTGAGGTTGTGGACAGGTGTCTTTTATACTGATAACAAGTTCAAACAGGTGCCATTAATACAGGTAACGAGTGGAGGACAGAGGAGCCTCTTAAAGAAGAAGTTACAGGTCTGTGAGAGCCAGAAATCTTGCTTGTTTGTAGGTGACCAAATACTTATTTTCCACCATAATTTGCAGATAAATTCATTAAAAATCCTACAATGTGATTTTCTGGAATTTTTTTCCCTCATTTTGTCTGTCATAGTTTAAGTGTACCTATAATGAAAATTACAGGCCTCTCTCATCTTTTTAAGTGGGAGAACTTGCACAATTGGTGGCTGACTAAATACTTTTTTGCCCCACTGTATCCAAGAGCTAAAAAGGATGGAAGTAAAGGATGGAATTGTGATACTGTGAGGTACACTGTGAGGTCTATTGCACCTTTTGAAATGTCATGCCTTTGGGTAAAAACAGTTGTAATTCTCCCAAAGCCCATTGTGTAAAGACCACTAATTGTGTCACGCAGTGAGTGTGGTAGGGTTTGGACCATAGCTAACAGGGGACCTGCCTGATACCATTGAACCATGGAATCCGGGTTCCGCGTCTGGATTCCACTCTGACTTGACCTGTATTTCAACAACTGGCGTCTGTGGGTGAGAAGAACTTCAAGGGTAGAGCGGCTTAAGACTTTCATGTTCCTTGCTTCCAAAAACCAGGACACAACCAGGACCTTGATGAGACGGATCAGAACACTAACCCCCTACCCACCATAACAGACCCCACTGCCCCCTCCACCCCTCCCCCCAACCCCAATCCCCCAACCCGCCACCACCCATTGCCACATGCGGGGAAGCATCTAGGGAGAGAGACTTTTGAGCTGCCACAGTAATTAAGTACTAAGAGGAGGCACAGAGAGGGAATGCAGGGGAACTCACAGGGGAACGGGATGCTGCCTGCTACATAGAGAGAGAAATCTGCGTGTGGTGCCTCAGCTTAGCTTCCCTCAGGCTCGGCAGCCATTGGGCTAGTTCTTGGCGCTAGACAGCCCAGCCCACCAAAACACTCAGCGCAGTCGTTTAACCATGTACGTTTCAATAAAGATATGTTGATTGAATCCAAAGACGTACTAATTGGTTTGACGTTTTATCCCTCATATTTTCGATTATTTCCACTGGACAGTGTGAAATGGAATTTGTTCAAGATACAATAATAAAGAGATGGATATTCAAACATATAACTCCTGGAACAGTCCCCAAGGATCTCAATAGAAAACTTATCTCATCCGTCTACTGATACAAAGTAATTAAGCAAATTACATGAACAAAGGGCTTGAAGGGCTTTCACTAATAGTGTATCTCACAACCTCTGGGTAAACAGTTTTAGATATAATTAAGGGGCACTCCATGGTCTAGAACAGTATTATACTATCACAGGGCTTGTGTTGTGCATTTGGGACTTCCAATCTGTCTGCTTTATAGGACACCCCTGAACAAATGTCAAACATCTCTGAGAGTCAATAATACACCTAAAAGGGTCTAATTGGATCTGAGTTTGTATAGACGCTTGCAGTGCATGCTATCGTGAACGCACAGCAATGCAAGAGAGACAGAAAGAGAGAAGGGGAGAAAGAAAAGAGGAGAGAAAGGGGATATGTGGAAGTGGATAACAGGAATTCTTTTAACAATTCAATACGCTCCAAACTGATCTGGGATGACAGTGCTGGTTTGTCTGAAGTTCAGGTTAATTAGCTGCTGCTTATTTTTAATGAACTTCATGCAGTTGTTTGCTTGTATAATCAAGGCAAAGAAGCAGAACCGCAAGCAAGCTGAGGTGCCAAAAATAAGCTGACAAAAGCACCGGGCCCTCCTCGCCTTCCCACCCTCCAAATGGAAGAGCCAACCGCTTGCTTCATAAAACTCGCTTAGCAGACACTCAAACAAAATGGACTGTAAAGTTCATTAGATGAAAATATTAAAAAAGAATTAAGCTAATGGAGATAAAATTAAAAGAAATGAGGCAACAAACACATCACACCAAAAATGGCATTGCTGTGACAGCTAAGATTTCTAATGACAGACTACATTTGGAAAAATTAAATGGCATTCCGTGCTTAAATTTCTTTGAAAAGTAATGATCCATGAATGATGCTCACTCCAGGCACTTACAGGAAGGGGAGGGAGGAGTACGAGCGCTGTGGTGGAATAACAAAGGAGGATGTCCTGCAGAAAGGTTTAGCTAGGTGGCACAGAGAGAGAGAGAGAGAGGCCTGTAGGGGTGGAAACAGAACAGGAGGAAAGAGCAGAACATGGGGAGAATTATGAGAATATAGATGCAAAGGAGAATAAAATGGCTAAAGAAATGAATATGGTGTACTTATTAAGGAAATGAGAGATTAGTGCAATCCAGGCCATGCCAGCTTCACAACCACTCCCAGAAGGGATGGTATAAAACCCAGCTTGAAGCTTTTCAATAGGGTGTTGTGTTCAGTTTGTGTATGCAGGTGTGTGAACCAGGAAGTCCATTCTGTACATCACTATACACGTTTTGATGATGATGATATTCACTTGGAGTGTCTCATGGTCTCTCCTCCACTCTTCTCAAACGGGCAAAATGTATTACCATGGTTTTGTTACAGTCTTTACTGTGGAGGGTTAGGGACAGTCCCTGCTTTAGGATCAAATTGCAATAATTAGGTAAAACATGGGAGCCAAATCCATATTACACTTTGGATCTTCACACACTACAGTACCCTTCTTCTGCGGAATCATCTCAAAAAGAAGAAAAAATATTCCATTTCATAGCAGATTCTGTAAATGAACAAAGTCCTGGGATATTGCTGAGGTCTATTCAGTGTTGGCAGTTAATCTCCTCAAGGAGAAATACAAGATGACAATGGCAAAGCACCTCCAATAATTGGGTCCAACAGGCTTACCGTATTAAAACCTGAAATGAGTTCTTCCCCTTTTAAGTATGATCCATTATTTCAATCCTGGGGAAAATTTGTGTCTTTGAGAATATTAATAAATCCCAAACAGTGCAGATGAAAAACACCCCGCCCTTATGTAAAGTTAAAAGCTGTGTACCTGGCACCAAGGAAAAGGTCTCGCCAAGGACGGACACATGAAAGTCTTGGTCCCTTTCCTCTCTCAGCTTCAGAACCATCTTGAAGAAGACCTTGAGGCCTTTGTCGTGGTCCCTTGAAACAAACAAATAGAATTCAGGTCTTTTGATCGGCCTACTTCTCCACGTCCCCTTCCATTGGAAGCCAGAACTTAAGACTTCAGAGATACTCAGCTTTTTCTGTTCCTGCATTGAACTATAAAACCAGACAGGTCTTAAGAAAATGTAACTTAACTTTCTTCCACACCCAACATTATTACAAAATAAATACACTTTAAAAAGTAATGCTGTTTCCCCTTTACTACACTGTCTGCGACATGCAGTCACTGCATTTACCTGTCAAGTATTCACATAAAGAATATGTCCTTTCCAGATACAGATGTAGGATATTAATTTGAGTCAGTTTGCTACAGCAGGAAAATAATCCTGCAGCAACAGGAAATGTGAATGATTATTATAATTAATTGATTTTTTTTAAGGGTTGATACATTATTCACAAGGGAAAATCAAGTCTGAAATGTCATAGTGGAACACAAGAAGCCTTTTTAAACCTCAAATACACAACAAGTTGAGTGTGTCCGCACTCAACGAGCTGTATAAGGCCATAATCTAACAAGAAAATGCTCATCCAGAGGTGATGCTCCTAGTGGCCGGGGACTTTAATGCAGGGAAATTTAAAATCTATTTTACCTGGTACATGTGCAACCAGAGGGGAAAAAAACCTTGACCACCTTTACTCCACACACAGAGACACGTACACAGCTCTCCCTTGTCCTCCATTGGCAAATCTGACCATAACTTTATCCTCCTGATTCCTGCTTAAAAGCAAAAACTAAAGCAGGAACTACCAGTGACTCGCGCAATATGGAAGTGGTCAGATGAGGCAGATGCTAAGCTACGGGACTGTTTTACTAGCACAGACTGGAATATGTTCCGGAATTCTTACGATGCATTGAGGAGTGCACCACAGCAGTCACTGGCTTCATCGATAAGTGCATCGATGACGTCGTCCACACAGTGAACGTACATACCCCAACCAGAAGCCATGGATTACAGGCAACATCCGCACTGAGCTAAAGGCTAGAGCTGCCACTTTCAAGGAGCGGGACTCTAACCAGGACGCTTATAAGAAATCTTGCTATGTCCTCAGACGAACCACCAAACAGGCAAAGCGTCAATACAGGACTAAGATTGAATCCTACTACACCAGCTCCGACGCTCGTCGCATGTGTCAGGGCTTGCAAACTATTATGGACTACAAAGGGAAGCACTTCACAGTTGTGAAGAGGGCACGACAATGCCTTTCCCCTCAGGAGACTGAAAAGATTTGGAATGGGTCCTCAAATCCTCAAAAAGTTTTACAGCTGCACCATAGAGAGCATCCTGACTGGTTGCATCACCGCCTGGTATGGTAACTGCTCGGCCTCCGACCGCAAGGCACTACAGAAGGAAGTGCATACGGCCCAGTACATCACTGGGGCCAAGCTTATTGCCATCCAGAACCTCTATACCAGGCAGTGTCAGAGGAAGGCCCTAGAAATTGCCACAGACGCCAGCCACCCTATTCATAGACTGTTCTCTCTGCTACCGCACGGCAAGCGGTACCGGAGCACCAAGTATAGGTCCAAAAGGCTTCTTAAATAAGCTTCTTATTTATTTATTTAACCTGTATTTAATAACCAGGTAGGCTAGTTGAGAACAAGTTCTCATTTACAACTGCGACCTGGCCAAGATAAAGCAAAGCAGTGCGACACAAACAACAATACAGAGTTACACATGGAATAAACAAACATACAGTCAATAATACAATAGAAAAAGTCTTTATACAGTGTGTGCAAATGAGGTAGGATAAGGGAGGTAAGACAATAAATAGGCCATAGTGGCAAAATAATAACAATATAGCAATTAAACACTGGAGTGATAGATGTGCAGAAGATGAGTGTGCAGGTAGAGATACTGGGGTGCAAAGGAGCAAAATAAATTAAATAAATAACAGTATGGGGATGAGGTAGTTGGATGGGCTATTTACAGATGGGCTATGTACAGGTGCAGTGATCTGTGAGCTGCTCTAACAGCCCGTGCTTAAAGTTAGAGAGGGAGATATGAGTCTCCAGCTTCGGTGATTTTTGCAGTTTGTTCCAGTCATTGGCAGCAGAGAACTGTAAGGAAATGCGGCCAAAGGACAAATTGGCTTTGGGGGTGACCAGTGAAATATACCTGCTGGCGCGCGTGCTACAGGTGGGTGCTGCTATGGTGACCAGTGAGCTGAGATAAGGCGGGGCTTTACCTAGCAAAGAATTACAGATGACCTAGAGCCAGTGGGTTTGGCGACGAATATGAAGTGATTGCCAGCCAACGAGAGCATACAGGTCGCAGTAGTGGGTAGAATATGGGGCTTTGGTGACAAAACGGATGGCACTGTGATAGACTGCAACCAATTTTCTGAGTAGAGTGTTGGAGGCTATTTTGTAAATGACATCGCCAAAGTCAAGGATCGGTAGGATAGTCAGTTTTACGAGGGTATGTTTGGCAGCATGAGTGAAGGATGCTTTGTTGCGAAATAGGAAGCCGATTCTAGATTTAATTTTGGATTGGAGATGCTTAATGTGAGTCTGGAAGGAGAGTTTACAGTCTAACCAGATACCTAGCTTCTACCCCCAAGCCATAAGACTCCTGAACAGCTAATGAAATGGCTACCCGGGCTAACCTCTATATAGCGTCGTTAACTGTTAATTTATTGTTGCATTTTAATTGTTATTATTATTTTTATTTGTTTTAATTTTTACTTCAGTTCATTGATTAAAAACTTTAATAACACACGTTTTTCTTCAAACTGCATTGTTGCTTAAGGCTTGTAAGTTAGAATTTCACTGTAAGGTTTACACCTGTTGTATTCGGCGCATGTGAAAAACACAATTTGATTTGATTTGATTTGATGTTTTATAGGATCCAATTAAGATCCTACATCTGTATATGTGGGTGTATTAACAAATTCACCTATATAGATGTCAACGGGTCATTTAAAGTAAAACTTCGATTTTGTGTTCATTTTTGCAAAAGAACACATTCATATTCTATAACGAGAAGTTGCTTGGGAGCTTAAGTGTTATCCAGCAGTTAAAATTGACGCCTGTTCACCACATATCATTATACCACTGACTAAAATTGTGTACTCTGAACACAAGTGCATATTAACACCAGGAGAGCAATTATATCTGATGTGATTTCTATTGTATGGCATGTTAGCTTTTCCCTGCCAGCATTGCTTGCACCAGGTAGGTTAGGATATGTTATAGACTGTATTTTATCATTGTGCACTCTAGAGGGTAATCAGCCATGGTGTCTATGGTGCGGTGGAAGTGGAGAGCCTCCAGTATGCACAGGTGCTGTACTCAGCTGTGCCATATTGGTTAATTGAGCAAATCTCTTATTTCTTACCCTCCTATAGCTTCAATTAACTCTTGGCAAAACCCACTCCTCTGGATATACCCAACATGGGAAATATAACAACTAACTGCAATACTTGGCTCTTGTGATTTCCCTTACTGTTTCTTATGTGGAAAGGACAAATAGTGTATTGCCCTTGGACTGTGGGCCAAATATGTTTGATTAGGTTTTTTAAATTTTGATTTGACCTTTATGTAACTAGGCAAGTCAATTAAGAACAAGTTATTATTTACTATGATGGCCTAACAAGAGGCAAAAGGTCTCCTGCGGGGACGGGCCTGGGAATAAAAATAAAAATGTAAGTCAAAATACACAATACTACATAAAGAGAGACTAAGACAACAACACAGTATGGCAGCAACACATGACAACACAACATGGCATCCGCACAACATGGGAGCAGCACAAACATGGTACAAACATTTCTAGGCACAAACAGCACGAAGGGTAAATAGGTAGAGATTAGGTAGATATACCGTACACACATTTTATGATTATCCCAATCAGGATGTGGTCCTTTCAAATTGACTGAGAATGATTGCTAGGAATGTACCACCAAGATAACCAAAGCCAAATAAACAATAGTCAAGGAGCTGAGTATAGCCTTCCTCTTAGCCTTAAAATCCTCTGCTCAGTTACACACTGTACAGTATCTTCCATTTTCCAACATATTGGCTCAATAGCTGAGCTATCACATTAGAACATCATGAAGGAAAGATAATATGTTATATTAAATATGTATGGGGGAATTAGGCTATCTCAAGTATTATATCATTTAAATTCAAATCGCTCCATCAGACGACACTGTCTCATTAAAGTGCTGGGGAAATTAGTAGATAAAAAACACTATCATATTTGCAGATAATACGGACCCCTTGAATTTTCAAAGTCCTCAACCACTCGATTTAAAAAAAAATTTTTTTTTTAATGCAATAGTATCTCCAGTGCCCGGCCACTAGATTAGGTCGTGGATATATGAAATAGCAAGGGAGGCCATGTCACTCTAGTGCTATAATGACTGGAGAATATCATGGTCTGTCTTTGTGAAAAACCAGAAGGTTGTCAGGCTTTGCGCTCAATCACCTAAGCTTTGTGATCTCACCTATTTACTTAATTACCTCAACGTTTATGCATTTTAATAAACCTAATGAATGGTACTCTTTCAGTCAACTTAATTGGTGGCCCGTTACCCTTACGTACTGTGACCATAAACAGAAACTGGAGCATTTTCTTTCCTCACTTTATTGTCTAATGTCTATTATACACTGTATTCACTTTTATGGTTGAAAATGTACTGAATTACAACCGAGGAACAAATGATCTCCGTCTCTATAAAGCTCAACTAGAAAATAAGAACAGGAACAACACGTTACCGTAACGTTAACCTTGTACAAAGAAAATACCAGGAAGAAATGAGTAACGTTTGGAAAAGCTGTCTTCGAGGTGATTCCTCTGTCATGTTTCGCGTGGAGCATGGCTTTTTAAAACCAAAACCCATCTGAATACCTTGTTATCCAGGGAAAGTATTTTTACTTCCCTATTACCAATGGAGGCAGACATCTCCATCAGGAGCTTTACAGAAAAGAGTATGAAGTATTGTAGTAATGGACTCCAAATCACTGTTTAATTATCCAAAACTGTACCTCAATTGGGACCAGCTGTGGGACCAGGTTTCATGTCACAGCAGCTCCTGTTGGTCAAGTGACATGACACACTCGCCGTGTTCTTACTGCAAAGAACATGGATTTGTTTCCACAAAGGGCTTTCTGCTGAAGGTCAAAGCCCTGTGTATCAGCTTAATAGTGCTGGTATAGAAGTATCTTCTAAATACCCCTGATTCAACTGGGTACAGAGAGAGACTCCTAAGGTGAGGTATTAGCAAAGCTTATTTATTTTCATTTCCGTGGCTTTTATTTGCTCGTTTCCCCTGTGGTAAAGCTGATTCCTGCCCATGATTCCCTTCTTAATTTTAATACCCTTTTTACTCATCGTACAGACATTAGAATTGTTTGTCTTTTTTTCTTGCTCCCTCCTTCCCTGAAATAATAGAACTCCCGCGCAGGAAGACAAGGCGACCACTGGGATGACGGTAAACTAGCTTCTTTTTCTTGCAATTAATTGGTGTACAGCCATGTGCATATATGATAACACATTTTTCTTCAACAAGGAAAAGGGAGGTTAATTAATGTAAGAGCTGTGTTCATGGAGATGCAGAATTTACTATGCCAACCCCCCTCGCCCCCTTCCCTTCCCAACACCCCAGTACACCCCCTAACACCCCTCTCCCCTCCCCATGCCGCCTTAAGAGCCTTGATTCCACACTAATGACCTAGTTCTTTTAATGAGGAGCATTAACCCCTGGCTACAGTCACCCAGGTCTTAATTGTCAACCCAGGCTGAAACAGGAGAGTCTCCCTATCATCAGGTATACTATGTGGTACATTAACACATCTCATCCCGGGCCTCTAATAAATCAATTGGTTGCCCAAGGAAACCAGTGGCCATCAACACCACCACCGCTGAATTTTTTTCTCTTCTCAGTCCTCCTTTCGTCCCCTGCCACTCCATCCCCAAGAAGCTGTCTGTCGTGCTGTGACCAGAGAAGGAGATGTACAGACGTAGCGAAATAAAACAATAATTAGAAAATGCATCTGCTTAGGAACCTGCCCATGCAAAAACTCATTAGAATGCGTTCCGGAGCTAAAACGCAGGAGCCTTTCATTTACAGAAAATGTGCTCAAAAATTCTCCTTTATGTTGCACCCAAGAGGTGTGTTTTAAAATTCAAACACTATTTACTATAAAGTACAATATAACATCAATTCAATAACGAGATACAGAAATATAGACACCTAATTAGAGGGACACTTAAAAGCTAGCTAGTGAAATCACCATCGGCCTTAATGAAGAAGGTCCAAAATAAGCGGGGGATTGGGTGCTGCTTTGTTCAAAGGAAAATACTGGAGGTGTCAGCGACTGGATGATATTGTATGTTCCATCCATACATACCTCATTGTTCTAAGATATCACCTTAATAGCCACTATTACAATACATTCTACTCAGACACCATCATTGGACCATAAACTGGTTGCATCCTGCATTATTCGTTTTCCTTTTCATAATATAGAAATGATCAATACGTTCCAATGACCACTAGCTACCTTCTGTGTACACAGTGTGATAACCCCATAGGCCAAAGGAAATAAAATGGTCAATACCTGATTAATCCTATAACAATTGCATATACAGTATAATAATTACATTCTGCCAATGTCAAAATACTCCTGTTCCGCTGTTAACGATACAGCTAGGAGCATTAGCAGTGACAAACCTTGCTGTCACTCTCTGGGGGAGGGTGTGGGCCAGGGGTATGTGTCACGTGGGAGGGAGGGGGCCAGGGGTACCGTGTGAGATGTGGAGGCCGAGCCTGCGGTCTTTGACAGGGGTCCGGGCCGGGTTTGACGTGACAGCCCGTCGGTCAGACCTTGAGAAGGAGACCTTGACCTGAGCTGTCCAAACAGGAAAAGGCATCGGCAGCAGTGGGCCACAATGACAAGGTCAGTGGTAAGGGCGGCTGGACTGTGTGAAGTGGCAAACACATTTATTCACACACCATGTGTGCACTAACTGGCCAGTCCCAGACACTACACCTAGGTAAAGTAAATCTTTCAAAACACATCTTTCTGAGAAGGTATATCGTTCAGAGACTGACTATAAACAGTTTCAATAATACGATTGAATAAAACACGCAAATGAACAAACCACTGGGTTTTTCTGCTTTTCTCTCTGTGACGCATCGGCTGTAAGATTCTTGGGTGCCAAATTTATGTACCAACCAAGAGCATAATCCTGGCAAAGGTTGTCTCCACTGTTCTACGTTATTGTCCCTAGGCTCAGGTCTCTAAAAGCAGTGGCACTGTATTTTGAGCCATGAGAGGTTTGTCTTCTAAAAGCAATAAATGGTAGGTTTAAAGAGAATATCCTGCTTGAATAGGAATTCGAAGAGCCTTCACGGTCAATTTAAAAAGGAGATCTGCGGATGCCCCAGGAACTACCAAATGCCTTCCTTAAGCCGTTGGCATCCAAGAAAATAAACGTTTTTTTTCAGTTTGGTTGTGTTGATGGATCTGTTAAAAATAACACAATACAAAAAATACTTATCATTATCATCACCACCGCCATCGTCATCATCATCAACAACGTCATCAACATCATCGCTGTCTTCTCAGAAAGACCCTTGGAGCGTTCCTATAATATTGCCTGTCATTTATCTGTTGTCAGCACAGGTTACAAACTGTAATCCTTGACTGCTTCAGAATTAGAATGTCTTTGATGTCCCCACATGAGTTTTTTTCCGCCTTTTTATTTTGTTTCCTCTCTTTTTGCCCTGAGGCTTCACCGATACTCTGGAGCTCACTGTTTATTCCTCGTAATCTTCCCCTCATCTCCAGGCTAGCAGTGACAGATGGTTATAGGCACACAATAGTATTACGAGTTTGATTTTTACCTCCTTTTTATGCTGCCTGCCTCTTTGGTACAACAAATAGCTTTCAGACGGGGGGCGGGCAGAGAGAGCTCCTGTATACAGCTACCATAGGTAACAGCACCACATAGCACACAGACATCTCTCTACTGTCGGCTCTCCTGTCATCATAACCCTGCCACTACATTCCCAGGCGCTAGCTCCACTCACTGACTGCCAGCTCTCCAAGGTAAACTACATTAACCTTGCTGACTGTTATTAAAAAAATATGTATTTCCCCAGGTTTGACGCTCTCTCTATCTCATTCCAGCTCCCAGACGCTCACATACCCAACAAACACTGGGTGTCATCATCAATTCTGAACGGGGAGCCAACGTTGGGTCTAATTTCCAATCCCACTGTCTGTGTGTCAGTTGAGTGCTCATGGATGATGCACAGGCGTAAATAAGGCAGACAGAATTAGCCCTCCTGTCAGACTCTACCTTTTACCCCAAGGCATCCTGCTAGCTAGTGGAAATTGACTGCACGCTCAATTTTTTTAAAATTAGGCCTTAATGTTGGCTTGACAAACGGAGCCTCCGTAATGCTCTTCTTTGTCACCCACAAAGGATTAATTACCAACCGCCATTCTCAAAAAATAAAAAATCTGATTTATTTTTTATTCAGCTCACATTTCTTAGAATTTGAACCTGACAATTTTTTTTTAAAGGAATATAGCTGTTTTAATTTGTTGTTTGAGTCATTTCTTGTTGCTCCACAATTATTTTCCTGCTGTAGCAAATTGGATTAAATTAAGATCCTACATCTGTAGACAGTCATTCCCCAGAATTAAGCTTGGGCTAGGAAATGAAACGTTAAATCAAAGAGTTAAATCAAGGCCAGGGCTTCCATCTGCCCTGCACAACACCACACCTCTAACCTCTCTAACCTGGGCCACTGCCTCATTCTGATGTGGCCATCACCATCACCAGTGGAGGCTCAAGGGGGTAGAACAGGGCCACAGAGGCAGGGAGGCAGATGGATGGATGGATGCTGGCCTTCCTGGCTGCTCTGGACCAGCCCAGCATAGGATTAACACAAGCGCTGTGCTCAGGACATATGGCATTTGCCATCTCCCACTGTGAGTGGAAAGGAGAGACTCGCCAGACTGAGTCCACATCTCCTCCTCCCTTGGGATTTAAAGCTTGGAGTGCTTTAGTTGTTTACTGTGCATTAAATATCCCTCATTCGCCGCTCATGCACACACCCTCTCTTAACTTCACAGCTTTGAGAGAAAAACGGCTCAACTCGCCTTGTAGCTGACTGTGTGAACTCTGACTCTGAGATAGGGCTGAGAGGAGTCATCCGTAGTTGTTCCGTGTAAATCTATATGAAGAACTTTAGAACTCAATACAGGCTTCCGTGCACCATGGCTTCTGTGTCATGACACCGCCATTTATTGAAGAATTAATTCTTGCAGGTGTAAACCTACTTCTACCCTTTACCTAACTTCCTAAACAGGTCTATAGCATTCCATATTAAATGTTAAATGTTAAATTGATAAAAATTATTTATGATTTCATTGTTTAAGTTGTGAAATGTGCTTTGCTTGAGTTCCGGCCTTCATGTAGTAATAGCTGAAAAAGGTGTTGGGAAATCCGTAGGGAGCTTGGCAAAATAAGAACCCATTCAGCATGCCATGTAAAAATGCTCTCTCATAGTGTTTCATATTTCATGGAGAGAAAGAGCAGTTAGCAGTATGGGCATGTGATGAATTACACTGAAGCATATACCTTATGGGAAATCTGGATGGGGGACAGCCCGAGCACCGTGCTCCAGCGACAAATTGCCTTCCCTGCCAGTTAGTTCATTTTCCCTTCTTTGTCGTGTGTTGATGTTTTTTTGTTTGTTTGTTCAGTAGGAGTTATTCCTTTTGGTCAGACATTTTGAATCAAATATGAAAATCCCTTTAGGTTCCAGCTGATCCATGTCAGATGTCATGGGCCCCTTCAGTTATAATGTACATGGAGTACAAATCCACCCACAAAGGCGATTTGGACTGTTTGTGTGCCATACTTCCGTCTACACCTGTTAACAGTTGGCCTCAAGAGAGAAACATTGACCCATTGAGCCATTGATCCTTCCTGCCAGCCCACTATTGCAATAAGTAAGGGCTATAATCTGAGGATGAAGTCCACTACTAATCAGGACACATGTCGATTAACAAACTCCTAGGAATTATCATCATAAAAAGGAGGGAGGAAAAGGAGGAGAGG
>NC_074671.1:47223077-47270629 GCF_029448725.1 Salvelinus fontinalis | reverse complement strand
CAGCAATAATCCAGCTATGCTTTGCTCAGTTTAGAGGAGATTACAAGATGGAGGACTTCTGTTAATGATATTAGAGTAGGTGGCCAACAAAGTCTACACAGCAACAGACAGAAAAAATATGGACGTGCTGATTCCAGCGCAGCAGATACCCGAGCCAACACAGCGATGCAACATAGGTGGTCTCCGCTGTTGTCTTGTCAGATTTATCGATATCCCTTGGCGGGAAGCTTTGTCTTTCTGTAGAATGTCGAGTATGTAGTAATAGAAAACACAAATATTTCTGCTGATAGTGCAAATTCACTGTCAACCCATTCTGGCAGATGAGGGAATGATAATGCTGGTGCCAAGAAAATTCTTCTTCCTGCTGCAGCTCCAGCAGATAGATTGTGAATTCCTGCTACAAAGCCACACACACAAACAGCTCCAGGCCTTGTGCATGCAATGTGCATGAATTTTATAATGGCCCCTCCCCCACTTTATTTAGATTTTGTAAACTAAACTAATTCCCACCAGTCATGCTCAATCATTACGATACGAAATGCTCTGTCATGGCTAATATAGGTAATAGCATGCATTTCACTGCTGGGTATGATTATACAGGTAAGACTAATTAGCAAACTGGAGAGCTGATACCATTGTGGTGGATAAAATACCGTTTAGGATAACAAGGGCCTTGCCCCTGGGAAGGATTGCTTCAATTTCTTATATTTCATAAATATTCCAACTCTAAACAGACACCATTATTCAGAATAGGTGTAGGTCTATAGCCTGGACATTGAATATGTAAATGGAGAATGGATCTTCAGTACAGGGCAATACACTGCTGATGTTTCGTTACCATCGGTACTTGTGTGCGGGTAGCTTACTTAATCATTTTTGTTGCTATTTATTGGATGTTTATTCAGAAAATGTCTAGGTTTAATGAAATCCAATGATTCAATTAAACCCTGTCTTAATAGAACGCATTTAGTAGGATAATGTGTTGCATGACTCCTATTGTGTTGTTTGTTGTTTGTTTGAGTTTCGTAGCCCTTTTTCAGTAGCATATTAAATCAGGATTGGATATGCTGACATATGAATATCCACGCTATTCAACAGCCTCCATAGATGCAAGAAAGAACCTGCCACATAATTAGCAAAATATGGTTCTAATACTCTTCTCCTTGAGAGTTTGACCCTATTTGTTTGCGCAGAGGTAATTTCATTATCCACTGCGATTCCCAGGAGTTCCCCTGAGTTAATGCTAAATGTTCACAAGAGAGGGGATAAGTATTTGGCAAAGCATCAGCGAAGAGAGAGAAAAGAGAGAGAGAGAGAGGAGAAGAGCACAATATAATGCTTATTCTTTCATGTTGACAAATTCCATTAGTGAGCAAATGCTTGTGTTTACGCCCTACTTTATATATGATAATGCTCAGACATAAAGGAATGAAACATCCATCACTTACCACCTATGTGGCTTAGACAATGTTCGCTGGCCATCTGTGATTTGCACCTTTCTCCTCCATCGTTTTCCCCCTCTGCAAAGGTGGGTGGTCTCACCTCTGATAACACGACACAGAATGTTAACCGGTCATGTTTACAGAGCTCCAGAACACAGGACACAAGCAAACAGAAAACCAAAAGGGCACAGGACAGAGATTTAATTCATAGTCAAGTTTAACAGTGCTACTGACATCTTCAGTTTTTTTGTCAATTGGACAAAGGGAGACATAAAGTGTGTGTGGGGTGAGGGATGGAGGGAGGAGAATGTAAGAACAGAGAGAGTGAAGATGGAAAGATGCTGATGTCAATGTTGAAGAAATAGAAGCCACATTTGAAGCCCTGGCACTGAGGCTTGTGTTCAGGGCCAGATTAATTTATGACAGGATTGCATGTTACCAAGTGAGCATCATGGATAGTGTTTATCCTCCGCACAAAAATAGGCAAACGAAGATGTATGCTCCATTTCAAAAAGCGATCCCTTGAACAGTCAGCACAGGTTGTACCTATTAGGACAGCTTAGTAATTCAAGAAGTGGCAATTTAAAAAAGCGAGGGAGGAAAAACTGAAACCAGCATAGTGAGTTTAAGGGTTCCCAAAAGTCAGCTTTTGAAAAGTGGAATAGATGACAGAGGAGCTCGTCATCAGAGAGGTGGTTAAGGATTTGTTAATGAGCGGCCAATTCCACGCCAGGCATTATCTAGCAGATTGCAGCCAGGGAAGAAGAGCCTTCTTTGTCTCCTAATCCACAGTTGAAGTGGTAACCATGTGCAATGACGGCATCAAGAGTCACACTTGCTATGAAAAGCAATGCAAAAATATGCACTACTGTGTAACGGGTTGTTCAGAAACACAGGCTCCGTTTTTCTTCTTACCAGCTTTCATAGAGTTTGCATGTGTAATGGTTACATCGGTGGAAGAGTAAGTATCAACAAAACATCAGCATTTCCAATATATCTTGCCTTCCAATCCGAGACTATAAAGATACAATACAGTAAAACGTATAGTAGTAAAAGGTCAAAATTGTATCTTTCAAATGATGTCTATTGCCAACTAACTCTTTTCCCGATACTTTGAGACAAAAGAGGAACAAAAACCAAGAAACAGTATCCTGTCACTTAAATAGTTAAGTATTTTATGAGGAAAATGCTTCCAAATGTTTTTCAAAAACTTTCCAGACCACACCAAAGAAATATTTCCATAATATTGTGTTTCCCTCAAAGTCTACAGAATACTACCCTGACTTCACTATAATTGCATCAAACAATTGTGTTTGAGAATGTCTTTGACATGTCAAGCTATCAGACTTTGCCAAAGCTGTATTCATTATAGTCTGTGAGTAAAAAACAAAGTTTATTCTGTACCCCAGCTGCAGGTTAGTCAGTAGGAACACTACAACGATTCCGGAACCCTGCAATGATTCAGAACCTTCACATCAAATTGCCAAAAATGATGACCTCAACTAAGAGCACGGATGAACCTTAGTGATGAAACATATAACCAAGGGCCAGAGTGGTGTGTGGGTAATATCACTGAGGAAGCCAAGCCAGTAAAAGAGCCATATTACAACCTATGTTGTGATAATTGCGTTGTTTTCTCTTTAACCCATTCGTTCATACGCCACCGTGATATACAATAAGGCCAGTGTCAACAAAAAAACTAAAGTCACACAGTGGTGGAATAAATTCAACTACACATATATTTGTTCCATCACAAAATTGGAGAGCAACATCAGTCCAGGGAAAGTCCACAAAGCAAATATTCATGTAACAAATAGTTAGTTATATGACCCGCAGCATTGTCAAGCAAGTGAATGTTTTCGACTTAAGTGATAAAGCCCGAGAAGCTGGTGTTTGGAGGATATTTTGGCATGGGTGTTGTTAGGCCCGAGCCAAAGTCTCCAAACACCAGCTTTGAGGGAATTATCACTTTGGGATACCAACATATTAAAATAATGATTGACATATTCTAATTAAAACATTTATTTTGATGAATTTATTCATACTATTTCATCCTTCCACGAGATATAGTCCAGAAAGAAATCTAGGCTTGCTACCCAATCCGGCTGGTCGTTCGTTCTATCGGTTCTGTTGCTAGAGACGGGACCCAGTAGTTCAGTCTTTTGGTTCTGTATCTATGGACGCGACCCAGTCATTCATTCTAAATGTTACAATACTGGCCATTGCCATTCTGGCTGACAGCATTCTTATCCCTTGCTTGCTAGCTAGCCAACTACGGCTAACTTGCAGTCACGTCTAACAGTGCAGCCATAATAATAGCAAAGTAGCTGCATTTGCATTTATTTAAGCTGTTTTCTAGTGACATTTATTTGGATACATCCATAGCAATGAGCTAATGAGGCACGATTTTGCCTGGCATAAAAAAGAATGTGCTCACTCGTCAGAACACTGTTGTTCAGAGGAGATAGCCAACAACACAGCGAACACAATCACTTCAAACGGAACCTGGAAAGATTAAAAACTAGATGCACTTCGTTTCGTAAAAAATACAAATAAATGTACATGTCTTTGTATACTGTGTATCCATAAAAATGATGTCAGCTGATTCATGATTTCGACTGGCTGACAAACGCTGCAGGCCTGTCTGTCTAGTCCCAACTCCCGACAACTTCATTACTATGGGACAGCTGGAGGTCGGATTTTAATGTTGAAGTCATGTCTCAAATGTCGGAGAGACAGACAGCAAGGTTTATACAAATCTCCGCTGCTGAAAACGAAATGTTGGTCGAAATGAAATGTGAGATAATGTCTCGATGCTTTTTATAGCAGAGATCACGTTTATAAAGTGCCTGGCTGGGCTGATGAGTCAGATGGAACAGAGTAAATATGCATTTCACCGGTGGTAACTTCTGGAATAGACACCGGCTGGAATGTGGTTTTAACCAATCAGTATTCAGGATTAGACTCACCTGTTGTATAAAGTTGACTAAACAACTACTGATTTAGAACCACGGAGTTTACCGCAAGTCAGCACAAAGACAACAGGAGCACTGCTTCTGCTATTCCAGCACCATTTCAACTTAAACACTTAAACATCATCAAATCAAATAAAGATACCAAAAACAATTTAGTCCAATCAATGTTGCTAAATATCATGTGGCTATCCATAGTATTGATTTCCTTGTGTATGTGTGCGTGCAAGTTGACTCACCCTACTTGTAGACTAGTTGAAAGGCCAATTCTATCCTCCTCACTTTCATGTTGGCAAAACGGTCTATGGATATGTCATACAGTACGCTTAAGTTTTTGTTTTCATCAGCTACCTAGCTAAAATGCTCACTACCCTAACTTCCTCGCATGGGCAACAATGAACCAGCTAAGTTAACAAGCTAGTTAACCGGAGACTACTAGGCTACATATTGAACTTCAATCGTCTCAGGCCAGTGGAACAATATATTAATTTATGGTTACATCAGAATCGCCATTATAATCATTGGCCTGTACAGAGAATTAAGTCAAAATCCACATCGCCATCCATGGATTAGGAAAGTGTCAATTTAGCACGCTAGCTACTGGAGGACATCAACACAAGCAGACCAGAAACAGACAAGTTTTTCTGAAAATTATGACAGTGATGACGTTTTGCTTAGGATGTGATTTGATTGGTGGGAAGCCAAATCCAACTGGCCTCCCATGGGGGACATACTGCGTTTTCAGGACAACCCACAGTTGAGCTCAGCTCAATGCTGATTGGCTAATTATTTTATAATTTTTTTATCAAGGGAGGCCAAATGCTTGCTGGCATCAATCAACCAAATGCTACGGTGGCAACGTGTCATACTCTTTTGTTCCAGACAGCATCAAATACATGGGATACACATACTGAGAGAGGTTTGTTTCTCTCGCTCGGATGATTTCTCAGGTTTGCCATTTGTGAATTGACTGAAAATTATGAAAACACAGAGAGAAGAAAGATAAATTATTTTATATTTTTATATTTTTATTTGCCACTGCCAAGGGTGTGCCTCAATCTCAAGGGAATGTATTGAATGATGTGTACCTGGAACCTATCAATAATACAAAGTCAAATACATACTGTAGAGATAATAAGCAGTATACATATTCTATCATTCTCCCCATTTATAAGTAATTCTACGTTCATTTGCATAATCTGCTTGCTTATAAAGTGAATCAATTTGATTCTCTGCATTTATGTCTGAACTAAATTCCCCAATCAGGAAAGACACTGCACAAGAACTCATCAAGCATTTGAAATCAACAACATGGAAAATATGAATCTTGAAAAATGAGAATGATTCTGATACCCCCCCCCCTCCCTCCTCCCTCCATCCCCCACAGTCTACTTGGCTGTGTAATCTACTAAAGATTAAAAATTACTATCATAAAACAGACATTCCCTGAAAGTAATCCCCCCTTCCTAAAAAGGGGAGGGAAAAATCTGCACCAAAGCCTTTGCTTCTAGTTATGTCAGACTGTATTTTAAACAGTTCTAATCATATACCTTTGTGGACACTTAATTAAAATTACAAAACCAATTTTAATCTGCAGTCCAATTAATATGCAAATATATGCAAATGTGGTAAAACAAGGTGGTGATTAAGTTAAGGACACTCTTTTTCATGTCTCCTTTAAGTGTGAAAACAAACCATCCTTTTCCCCGAGACTATTTCTGATGGATTGTGATGTTTACTGGCTGCATGCTGGGCTGAGTAAAATAACCTTTCCAAGTATCATTTCAAAAAGGGAAAACAGCGAACCAAAGTGACACAGTTATTCAGTGCCTGTGTCCCTCCCTAATCCACACATCAAGTCATTTTACACACATCATGGTAATTCTCTTAAGGTCAGTACAAAGTTGCACGTCTACATCGGCCATTTCGCAGAGGGCTATTTGAAATTCAATACTTTTCCCAGGCTTGAGGTGAGAGAGAGCTGACAATTCTAAAGAGGATATGTTCATTCTAATTAGATCTCACAGATAGTCTTTCAAAGTCATATCTGGAGGGAGGAATGTCCATAACAGGTAATGAATGTGAGTGGGTATTAAATAACTTTCTGTTGGAAAAAACACATTAGCCAGATCTAGATGAGGGTAGGTCATGCAACTTTTAAGATTGTTACTCTAGTTAATTTCCTACTTTTGGTAGGACATTAGCTACATATTATGATATTTCTTCATGAAGGCAGCTTTAGCACACAATGTTAATGAGTGAATAAAAAGTGCATCTGTAATATATTCCTATAAGATAGGAATAATTAGACCCATTGCTGATAAAACTGCCAAAACAGTCCAAACACTCTTGAAAATTAAACATTGAGTCGTGCTAAGATATTCACTTTTTCAGCAAGTATTGTCCGTCTTCAGTAACATAATTGCCTGTTGTGTGGAGGATTCATTCCAATTAACTTTGTTAAGGTTCCTTTTTCTCAAACACTTCAAACTTCTCCCCTTAATATAATAAAAAAATCCTCAAAAGCAAGTTTCAAATTGTAATGTGAAAGCAGTGTTTATCCAGCTCGCTAATGGAATCAAATCAAATCACATGTTATTTGTCACATGCGCCGAATGCAGCAAGTGTAGAGAGGTTGTTGTCCTGGCACCACACAACCACTTCTCTGACCTCCTCCCTATAGGCTGTCTTGTCATTGTCGGTGATCAGGCCAACCACTGTTATGTCATCGGCAAACTTAATGATGGTGCTGGAGTCATGCCTGGCCGTGCAGTCATGAGCAAACAGGGAGTACAGGAGAGGTCTGAGCACGTACCTTTGGCTCAAATGAAATCACATTTTCAAATCAAATTTTATTAGTCACATGTGTCAAATACAACGACCTTACAGTGAAATGCTTAGTTTCGAGCCCCTAACCAATAATACAGTTTAAATAAAATACAAATAAGAATAAGAAATACAAGTAACAAGTAATTAAGAGCAGCAGTAAAATAACAATAGCGAGACTATATGCAGGGGGGGTACCGGTACAGAGTCAATGTGTGGGGGAACAGGTTAGTTGAGGTAATAGGTACATGTAGGTAGAGTTAAAGTGACTATGCATAGATGATAACAACAGAAAGTAGCAGCGGTGTAAAAGAGGGAGGGGCAATGCAAATAGTCTGGGTGGCCATTTGATTAGATGTTCAGGAGTATTAAGGCTTGGCGGTAGAAGCTGTTTAGAAGCCTCTTGGACCTAGACTTGGTGCTCCGATATCGCTTCTGTGCAGTAGCTGAGAGAACAGTCTATGACTAGGGCGGCTGGAGTGTTTGACAATTTTTAGGGTCTTCCTCTGACACTGCCTGGTATAGAGGTCCTGGTTGGCAGGAAGCTTGGCCCCAAGGATGTACTGGGCTGTACGCACTACCCTCTGTAGTGCCTTGCGGTCAGAGGCCGAGCAGTTGCCATACCAGGCAGTGATGCAACCAGTCAGGATGCTCTCGATGGTGCAGCTGTAGAACCTTTTGACGATCTGAGGATTCTCAATTCTTGCTCGTACAATATGCATATTATTATTATTATTGGATAGAAAACACTCTCTAGTTTCTATAGCCGTTGGAATTTTGTCTCTGAGTGGAACAGAACTCAATCTACAGCACTTTTCCTGATATGGAGTCAGATTTCAGACATCTTGGCCACTGATCTGGAGTCAGTTTAAAGGTCACTGTAAATGCTATGGAGAAACAGACACTGCTTACGTCTTCCCCTGGGTGTCAGTACGTGATGATGCTTTGAATGGAGTCGATTGCGCAATCAGTGCCTCTATAAATCACCAAATACCAGAAGTAACTTCCTTTGGCTGCCTGCGCCTGGCGTGCGAAGGATATCGGACTCGCCTCCTTCCAAGCTTTAGTTTAGCCAGTAATATTTCTCCGGTCATATTTTTACTCGTTATAGGTGTTAACAGCATCATAAGGTAGTTAATTTGAACCGTTTTATAGCAATTTATATCCGTTTAGTGCGATTTTGAGGCATTGCTTTGTTGTGCACTTTGAAGCGCCGGGCACGTTTCGGGGTCCCGGTCGAACGTTAGTGGGCATTTCGACAGACAAGTGGACATCTTTCGACCAAAAGAAGATTAGACCCAAGAAAGGATACATTGCCCAAGATTCTGAAGGAAGATCACCTCATAGTAAGAAATATTTAAGATGATAAATCGTTGTTCTGTAGAAAAATGTTAAACGCACGTTCCGCCATTTTGTTAGGTGTAGCTTTGCTTGGCGCAACCTGTATTGAAAAGTAGGGATAATTAAAAAAATGTAATTCCGCGATTGTATTAAGAATTACATTGTCTATCAATCGCTGTCCACCCTATATTTTTTAGTCAAGTTTATGAGTATTTATGTATAAGACTAGATCACTGTCTAATATGGTGCACGACATTTTCTGACCAGCTGGGCTACTTTTGTCATTGTCTAACCATGATTTTGGTGGCTAAATATGCACATTTTCGAACAAACTCTATATGTATGTTGTAATATGATGTTACAGGAGTGTCATCTGAAGAATTCTGAGAAGGTTAGTGAAAAATTAATATATTTTGGCGATATTTACGTTATCGCTCTCTTTGGCTAGAATCAATGCTCTGGTAATGTTTGCACATGTGGTATGCTAATATAACGATTTATTGTGTTTTCGCTGTAAGACACTTAGAAAATATGAAATATTGTCTGTATTCACAGGATCTGTGTCTTTCAATTAGTGTATGCTGTGTATTTTTACGAAATGTTTTATGATTAGTAATTAGGTAATACACGTTGCTCTGTGTATTTATTCTAGTCGAGTTGTGATGGTGGGTGCAATTGTAAACTATGATTTATACCTGAAATATGCACATTTTTCTAACAAAACCTATCCTATACCATAAATATGTTATCAGACTGTCATCTGATGAGGTTTTTTCTTGGTTAGTGGCTATCAATATCTTTATTTGGCCGAATTGGTGATAGCTACTGGTGGAGAGAGAAAATGGTGGACAAAGAAAAATGGTGTCTTTTGCTAACGTGGTTAGCTAATAGATTTACATATTTTGTCTTCCCTGTAAAACATTTTAAAAATCTGAAATGGTGGCTTTATTCACAGGATCTGTATCTTTCATTAGGTGTCTTGGACTTGTGATTTAATGATATTTAGATGCTACTATTTAATTGTGACGCTATGCTAGCGATGCTACTCAGTGTGGGGGGGGGGGGGGGGGGGTGCTCCCGGACCCGGGGTAGATACTCGTGAAAGGTTAAAGGTCTTACTCACATCGGCTGTGGAGAGAGTGATCACACAGTCATTCGGAACAGCTGATGCTCTCATGCATGTTTCAGTGTTACTTGCTTCGAAGTGAGCATAGAAGTAATTTAGCTCGTCTGGTAGGCTCGTGTCACTGGGCAGCTCTCGACTGTGCTTCCCTTTGTAGTCTGTAATGGTTTGCAAGCCCTGCCACATCCGACCTGCGTCGGAGCCGGTGTAGGACAATTCGATCTTTGTCCTATATTGAAGCTTAACCTGTTTGATGGTTCATCGGAGGGCATAGCGGAATTTCGTATTAGCTTCTGGGTTGGAGTCCTTGAAAGCGGCAGCTCTACCCTTTAGCTCATTGCGGATGTGGCCTATAATCCATGGCTTCTGGTTAGAGTATGTACGCACAGTCGCTGTGGAGACGACATCATCGATGCACTTATTGATGAAGCCAGTGACTGATGTGGTGTACTCCTCAATGCCATTGGAAGAATCCCGGAACATATTCCAGTCTGTGCTAACAAAACAGTCCTGTAGCTTAGCATTTGCTTCGTCTGACCACTTTTTTATTTACAGAGCCACTGGTGCTTCCTGCTTTAATTGTTGCTCATAAGCAGGAATCGGGAGGATAGAATTTTGGTCAGATTTTCCAAATGGTGGGTGAGGGAGAGCTTTGTACGTGTCTCTGTGTGTGGCGTAAAGGTGGTCTAGTTTTTTTCCCTCTGGTTGCGCATTTAACATGCAGGTGGAAATTTGGTTAAACGAACTAAAGTTTCCCTGATTTAAAGTCCCCGGCCACTAGGAGCACCGCCTCGGGATGAGCGTTTTCCTGTTTTCTTATGGCGGTATACAGCTCATTGAGTGTGGTCTTAGTGCCAGCAACGGTCTATGGTGGTATTTAGAAAGCTATGAAAAATACAGATGAAAACTCTCTTGGTAGATAGTGTGGTCTACAGCTTATCATGAGATACTCTAGCTCAGACGAGCAAAACCTTGAGACTTCCTTAGATATCGTGCACCAGCTGTTGTTAACAAATATACATAGACCGTCACCCCTTGTTTTACAGAGGCTGCTGTTCTATCCTGCCGAAACACTGTAAACCTGCCAGATGTATGTTGTTCATGTCGTCGTTCAGCCACGAATCGGTGAAACATAAGATATTACATTTTTTAATATCGCTTGGTAGTTTAATCTTGCTCGTAGCTCAACGATTTTATTTGCCAATGCTTGTATGTTTGCCAATAGAACGTATGGCAGTGGGGGTTTACTCGCTCGCCTACGAATTCCCAGAAGGCAGCCCGACCTCCGCCCCCGTTTTCTCCATCGCTAATGACGGGGATTTGGGCCTGTTCTTGGGAGAGCAGTATATCCTTCACGTCGGACTCGTCAGACTCGTTAATGGAAAAAACTTCTACCAGTTTGTGGTGAGTAATCGCTGTTCTGATGTCCAGAAGTTATTTTCGGTCATAAGAGAGGGTAGCAGCAACATTGTGTACAAAATAAGTAAAAAAATAACTTACAAACAACACAAAAAAACAAACAAAATATCACAGTTGGTTAGGAGCACGTAAAATGTCAGCCATCTTTTTCAGCGCCATTCTACATCATGCATTCTACATTCTAATGGCATTGGATCCATGCCTCCCAATGACCCTGTGATGTTCAACTTACTTTTGCTCTGACAAAAAGTTTGTCCGATAAAAGCTATCATAGCTAATATAAAATATTGTAGGTTAAAGCTGACTGGAATGCATCGGATTGACCTGAACGGTGTGTATGTGAATGATCGTGTGTGCACGTGTGCGCACGCACGTGTGTCTCTCGTGTCTAAAATCTTTAATGTGCAAGGTAGCAGGTGAATTGGATTGGAAGCAGCTTGTACAGTATAGTGTCATAGTGTTGCTCCAGACCTGTAAACCTGTAATCCTGTGCTGAGCCGAGCGGGTAGATCTCCCCACAGCAGGAATCCTCCTGAGGCCACCACTCTGCTCTCCGCTGATACCTCTCAGACGTGGACGTTACCAGGTGATTTACACCTACAAGCACCAGGGGGTTCAAGCACAGCCGGGAATAGGAAGACCCGGCCAACTCACTCACAGAGCGCCAAGTGTATAGTGACAGAAAGCGGTCTCACTTCTGACACCAACTGAGTGGTAGAATACACAGACAATGGATGATTTCTACTTGGTGCTCTCGCTTCTGACACCAACTGAGTGGTAGAATACACAGACAATGGATGATTTCTACTTGGTGCTCTCGCTTCTGACACCAACTGAGTGGTAGAATACACAGACAATGGATGATTTCTACTTGGTGCTCTCACTTCTGACACCAACTGAGTGGTAGAATACACAGACAATAGATGATTTCTACTTGGTGCTCTCACTTCTGACACCAAGTGAGTGGTAGAATACACAGACAATGGATGATTTCTACTTGGTGCTCTCACTTCTGACACCAAGTGAGTGGTAGAATACACAGACAATGGATGATTTCTACTTGGTGCTCTCACTTCTGACACCAACTGAGTGGTAGAATACACAGAGAACCGGGGATTTCTACTTAGTGCTCTAGTCCGGCCTGCGACTTTCCATGGGCTTGAAACCTGGTTTTTGACTGAGGCAGAGAGCAGTCTCATACTGTAGACAGGCAAATGGGAGATCTCATTTGCCTCTCTACAATCAATATCTGAAGGTGTTTCATTCACTATTACAGTCAAGGATATTATTCAGGGGCAAATTAACATGTGCCAAAAATGTATCCCATGGTGAAAAGGATGCTGTCACAGGAATCACAGCTAACAGACTTAGCACTGTTCTCAAACGACAAGTGTTTGTAGTGCTCTGCTATATCTGTCAAAAAGCAATAAAAAAAGGTAGGGTATTCGTGAAAGGGGTTTTAAAATAGGAATATTAATTATATGTTCTGTGTTGCCGCCCAGGTAACTTGATTCGTAGACTATCAACGCCATCAGCTGATGTCACAAAGTGCTGTACAGAAACCCAGCCTAAAACCCCAAACAGCAAGCAACGCAGGTGCAGAAGCACGGTGGCTAGGAAAAACTCCCTAGAAAGGCCAGAACCTAGGAAGAACATAGAGAGGAACCAGGCTATGAGGGGTGGCCAGTCCTCTACTGGCTGTGCCGGGTGGAGAGTATAACAGAACATGGCCAAGATGTTCAAATGTTCATAGATGACCAGCAGGGTCAGATAACAATACTCACAGTGGTTGTAGAGGGTGCAACAAGTCAGCTCCTCAGGAGTAAATGTCATTTGGCTTTTCATAGCCGATCATTCAGAGTATCTCTACCGCACCTGCTGTCTCTAGAGAGTTGAAAACAGCAGGTCTGGGACAAGGTAGCACGTCCAGTGAACAGGTCAGGGTTCCATAGCCGCAGGTAGAACAGTTGAAACTGGAGCAGCAGCACGACCAGGCGGACTGGGGACAGCAAGGAGCCATCAGGCCAGGTAGTCCTGAGGCATGGTCCTAGGGCTCAGGTCCTCAAAGAGAAAGAGAGAGAGAGCGAGAGAGAGAGAGAGAGAGATAATCAGAGAGAGCATACTTAAATTCATACTTAAATTCATTCAGGACACCAGATAAGACAGGAGAAATACTCAAGTGGTGTGAATGCACATGTTTATGTAATATGGGCTGAATCTTAACTTGAAATATGTGCATTTAACTTGCGTGCTCCTGTAAATCTTGCGTTGATATTGATGTCAATAGGGATTCTGCCTGGAATTTAAGTCAGACGTGGAATTCAAGTTAGGAGACTCCTTCCTTATTACAAGAACTGTTCCCGAGGGGCACAGTGGTCTAAGGCACTGCATCTCAGTGCATGAGGGGACACTACAGTCCTTGGTTTAAATCCAGGCTGTATCACATCTGGTTGTGATTGGAAGTCCCATAGGGAGGCGCACAATTGGCCCAGTGTCGTCCAGGTTTGGCTGGGGTAGGCCGTCATTGTAAATAAGAATTTGTTTTCAACTAACTTGCCTAGGTAAATAAAGTTTTTGAAAAAATTGCCAACAAAGTTATGAAGTCGATTGCCACCCACTTCAAACATTTGTTATTTCTCAAAACTACACGAAATGCACTGTAATAGACTGCCTCTGACAAACACATTACCTAGACCCCGGTTTCACAAAGACACTGTGTGGTAGTCCGAAGAATGTGAAGTATTAATGCTCGTGTCACTGTCCTCCTACTCTCTACTCCAAATGAACACAAAGCAGCTGGAAAGACGAGATGTGGGCCAGCCCAGCCTTCTGAGAGAAACCAACACAAGCAATCATTTTGTCTAGCAAATATAAAGGGAAACAAGGATGATTTTTGTTGAGACAGACTCTACTGCACACACACACGCATCTCAAATGAACTTACACAAACAAGCAAGGACACAAATATACAACGCTAAACAAAGGTGCACGTACAGTAGGACAGTAATGTGTATCCATATTGTGTTATTGTATGATTTGGAAATTCCCCTTTCACCGTGAGTTATTTATCTTAACGAAAGACACTATTGTTTGTTTGTGTTTGTGAAACGAAGGTGTTATTGCCACTGCCTTACATCCGTATTATACATATCTGCCATATTTGCCAAAAGCCACACCAGACAAATGAAAAGGCCTGGAAGAGAGATTCGCGGTGATGAATTGGAGCTCAAAGTAAAGGATAGAGTTCTGACTGCTCAAATCCTCTCTCGTCTAAAGTAGACAAGGAAGTACTTGTAGAAAGTTATTACGGATAGTAGTGTCTGGCATGTCCGGAGAGAATTCCACTCAATAGGCCATTTTTAAATTGAATGAGGAGGTTTGACTAAGCAATAAAACTGTGCTCGCTGTGCCAGTGAGAGCTACTTAGGAGGAATGCCACCCACCAATTATCTTATTTATAAATCAACTGCAATTTCACTGATGGCTTTATCTCAAATTTGATTAAACACAAATTTCAAAGTCTAAAAATCATTTGATCCAATTCCCTTTATTGGTAATAATCACAAGTCTTCCCCATGGCATTCACTAATCAAAAAATGCCATTGATTTACACTGGACTGAACTGGCGAGAGTTGGGCTTTGAGTGAAGGAGAAGAGAGAAGACGCCAGGCAAGAACACAGACAGAGACAGGGCTCAACATTCACATCTAGTGCTCTAACTGACCATGGAGCCTGCCTGGTTGCACTTTGAGCACCTAAAATGCATGTAACCTAGATGCCAAATGCTGCGGACCACTCTCAGTGATCATGACTCATCATTGTAATAACGCTCTGCTTTCAGTCAACTGCGCCACATTATGCACCCCAATGTAATGAAGCTGCAAAGCCTGCCTGAGCAGAGTAAACAAAGTTATTTCATTAACGATCAGGTTAGAAGGGGAGATACCGAAACTGTCATTACACCAGAGGTGTCACTTCGCCACATCAACGCTGTCCTCATCCTCATTACCGCTGTCGTGTTACAGGTGAAGGCACCTTGCTCAAGTGCAGCCGATCCTCTGCCTGCCAGCCAGCCAGCCAAACAGAGAACATCAAGACTCTTGTTGCATGTAAAAGCATATCATTACAACACATTAAAATCCACATTACAGCCATTACATTACAGCCGACCCCCCCAGCAGTCAAAGAGTATCAGTGGCTCATCGTAACACAGTTCACTCTCTCCGCTGTGTCCCAATGGCATCTCGTAAAGGACTTTCTTCCTACTGATTCCTCTGGCATCATAATCAGAAAACTGTCTCGGTGTCTGTGGGCAAACTCTGATCAGTCTGACAAAAGTTAAGCGATTCGTATCCTTATTAAAGGGTCCAAATATGCTGGGTGAATTGCAGTTTGCCTTCAGTTCCCCTGTGAGATGGGAGAGAAAGAGAAAAGAAGAAAACAGAAACGGAAGAAAAAGCAACTCCCATAATGAACACGGCTTTTGTTCTGTCTAGTCTCTGGAGAAAACCATGGTAGAATAATGAAATATGCATATTGTGTACACATTTTTACATCATACATAGTTTTGGTAACAGAGAGACATGCTATGGCAGTCTGGCTGCTACTGCATGTGTGGGAGGTAAGCAAACTCTGACCTTTGGACAAAGGTGAATCTACAGTATGTATAGAATCCCCAGATAACACAGTAAACATGTACATATGCCTTTTTATGGTATGTTTCTTTGCACATTTGCATATGTAACACTGAACACTGTGTGACATTATCATGACACAAGGCGAGACACACATGCAGACACAGGAGGCAGATGGTTAGAGTCTTACAATGTTAATTAATCCAAAGGGGTAGGCAAGAGAATGGTGGTGGTCAGGCAAAAAGGTCAAAACCAGATCAGAGTCCAGGAGGTACAGAGTGGCAGACAGGTTCGTGGTCAAGGCAGGCAGAATGGTCAGGCAAAGTCCAGACACAGGCAAGAGTCATAACCGGGAGGACTAGAAAAAGGAGAATGCAAAAAGCAGGAGAATGGGAAAACCCCTGGTTGACTTGGAAACATACAAGACAAACTGGCACAGAGAGACAGGAAACAGGGGGAAACAAGCGACACCTGGAGGGGGTGGAGACAATAACGAGGACAGGTGAAACTGACCACGGTGTGACAGACATAAAAGGATCGTATTTTCAAAATTGAGCGCATACAGTATAGTGTACAGCAATCACCCACTGGAAATGAAATTATCATAAAGCTGTAATACTTTATTTTATCTATCTTTAACTGAGTGGCAGGATGTATGACAATACAGGGAGAGCAGACGATAGAAGAGGAGTGATATGCTAATATATGCGGAAGGCTACAGTAAGGGTAATGTCTACACAGGATCACCTAGAGCTATGCCTGAGGCAATTTAGTCTCCTGGATATAAATGGAGAAAGAGTGTACACAATTGAAGAAAGAGCAGAGGGGTTAGCAGCTTGAAGCGAGCACGTTCATAAGTGTACTTTTCATCTTATATAGGAAGCTAAAAGTCATCTAAGGAGTTGTCCAGTCAAATTAAACTGTTACAATTGTTTTGTTTTAGAAGACAAGAAATGTCAAAAATAATCCTTCTACCTTCTGCCATCTACCGTGCTGTTGTCCCTTATTCAGAAATGTCAACAGACGATGCAGAACAATGGATCATAAAGGCACATTCGAGAGATGCAACATACAGTGCATTCGGAAAGTATTCAGACACTTTCGCTTTTCAACATTTTGTTTAGTTACAGACTTATACAAAAATGTATTAAATAGATTTTTTTCCTCGTCAATCAACACAATGACAATGCGAAAACAGGTTTGTAGAATTTTTTGCAAATGTATTCAAAATAAAAAACATAAATACCTTATTTACATAAGTATTCAGACCCTTTGCTATGAGACTCAAAATGGACTTTCCATTGATCATCCTTGAAATGTTTCTACACCTTGATTGGAGTCCATTTGTGGTAATTTAGTTGATTGGACATAATTTGTAAAGGCACACACCTGTCTATATAAGGTCCCACAGTTAACAGTGCATGTCAGAGCAAAAACCAAGCCATGAGGTCGATGGAATTGTCCGTATTACTCCGAGACAGGATTGTGTCGACGCACAGATCTGGGGAAGGGTACCAAAACCTTTTGGCAGCATTGAAGGTCCACAAGAACACAGTGGCCTTCATCATTCTTAAATGGAAGAAGTTTGGAACCACCAGTCTCTTCCAAAAGCTGGCCGCCTGGCCAAACTGAGCAATCAGGGGAGATGGGCCTTTGTCAGGAGGTGACCAAGAACCCGATCTTCACTCTGAAAGAGCTCCAGAGTTATTCTGTGGAGATGGGAGAACCTTCCAGAAGGACAGTCATTTCTGCAGCAATCCACCAATCAGGCCTTTATTGCCAGATGGAAGCCACTCCTCAGTAAAACGCACAGGCACCCAAAGAAATCTCAGACTATGAGAAACAAGATTCTCTGGTCTGATGAAACCAAGATTGAACTCTTTGGCCTGAATGTAAAGCGTCACGTCTGGAGAAAACCTGGCACTATCCCTCCGGTGAAGCATGGTGGTGGCAGCATCATGTTGTGGGAATGTTTTTCAGCGGCAGGGACTGGGAGACTAGTCAGGGTCGAGTGAAAGATGAACGGAGCAAAGTACAGAGATATCCTTGATGAAAACTTGCTCCAGAGCTCTCAGGACCTCAGACTGGAAGGTTCCCGGTCTTAAACCCGACCGAACATCTCTGGAGAGACCTGAAAATAGCTGTGCAGCAACGCTCCCCATCCCATCTGACAGAGCTTGAGTGGATTTGCAGAGAAGAATGGGAGAAACTCCCCAAATACAAGTGTGCCAAGCTTGTAGCGTCATACCCAAGAATACTCGAGGCTGTAATCGCTGCCCAAGGTGCTTCAACAAAGTACTGAACAAAGTACTGAGTAAAGGGTCTGTATACTTATGTAAATGTGATATTTCTGTTTTTTATTTTTAATACATTTGCAAAAAAATAAAAATAAATGTTTTTGCTTTGCTATTATGGGGTATTGTGTGTAAATTTAGACAAGGGAAAAAAACGATTTAATCCACTTTAGAATAAGGCTGTAACGTAACACAATGTGGAAAGGTCAAGTGGTCTGAATACTTTCAGAATGCACTGTATAGCCAAAATCTAGACTGTAATAACCTACTGTAATACTCCTTGGGCTTGTCTTCCATTTTACCATTCTACTTTCATGCCAGCTCACTACTTCGTCTCGTTATCAGCAACCTACTCTGCCTTAAGACATGAATAAAAACCCAGAGGTGCAGGCGCTTCTTGATTTGATAAATTATTCTAAAAAAATATGATATCAAATTCTTAAAGTACCTTGGTATACCTTTGTGCTTCACATGCATGGGGGAATGGTTCAAACAGGATATCCTGCCTGCTGCCATGGTTACAGACACTATCCTGAGTTCCAATTCAGACATTCCTGAACCCCAACATTCCAAATAACTAAATGAATTAGTTGGAATCCCACATGAGAAAATGTGGTCTTACCTTTGCTCTCTAACAATGTCTAATAATCCAAGTTAACCTGTAAACATGAATAATCCTGCAGTATATCCACTCTAACACCGTGGCACAGGTCAACCCCAGCCCTTAACTCCCAACAGTGAAAACCAAGAAATGAGCTCTATGCCAGCATGCTTCCACAGTGATAAATGAGTTTGTATTGTCTGCCAGCCCGGCTTCCTGCTAGCCCAGGTCAGTCCTTATTAAATTACGACTTGTCAATGTCTGATTGATGAATGAGCATGCCAAACGAAGGACTCAAACAGTTTTGTTTTCCTCTATTTCAGATCCTTTCAGATTGATATTGACATCGAATTGAACTAAGGTGTAAAACTTCCTCTGTTAGAAAAGCAAGTTTTTTATTTTGAAATCGTGATCCTGTGAAATAACAATGAAAAAATAGTTATAAGAATAACAACACATTTTCATCACAAATTGTAACGCTGGCATTTATGTAAGTAAGCATTTCACAGTAAGGTCTACACCTGATTTTATGTGTATTTTTTGTAATGGAAGGGGACAAATTAAAGAATACTTCAAAGAAAGGAGCATTTAAAGTCATCTCACATTTTTGCCTTTGGTCTCTCTCTCCAAGCATGTTTTTTTCAAAGACTGGACCAACTAGAGCAGTTTGAAAAAGACCGGAGGCATGTTGAATGATTGTCAGCCATGCAAATAATCACTTACTTACACTCGGTGAGTTTGCTTTGGATAAGGCAAATTACCATTTGAAAATGAGCTGAAAAACACTCTAGGCAACAAGCTTGCATCATGAATTTCAGCTATTTCACCACAGCTACATAAATAACCATACACAAATGCTTACAAACATACACAAACACACTTCCATCTACAACATATCTCAGAAGTCTGTTACAGAGATATTACTGTACATGTGAAGATGACCTGCCACAGCATTGCCTTGCATTGAAGGTCAGTGATGATCAGTTTCTGACTGAAGAGTGAAGCACTGGCACTCTATATCGTGAAAACAAAGTCTCCCTCAACATTTCTTTTATGATGCTTATTATCTTTGTCTGACAATATGGTAAGTTCTTTTCAAAATCCCCCAAAAGTCGGTTTAGGTTCTTAATTGTTGATACTACAATGCAAATAGTTATTCATGACACAGCTACAGAGTTCAACTCATCCTACTCTTCAGTTCCAGCCTCAGTCATTCCTCCTCAGGGAGGGTGCTTCCACAATGTACTGCTGGTTGTTGCTTAGAACAATGTTCAGATATGTATACTGTTTACATAATGCTTTACGTTTTCCTCTGTGGCCAAAGTCTGGACTACATAGAACACTTACTATTAAAAAACAGAAAAACAGGAAGTTGCTGAGCTTGGACGAATGTAGCTACAATGCTGTTATTTCTCACAGTTATGTCTATCCAGACCTGACCTAAAAGGCATCATTTGCATTACAGTTGGATAAATAAGCTGACTAACGTCATCTTAATAAAAAATGATGACACTTATTAATATCATTGTATGAATGTTGGTTAAACTGTCATGGCTGTCCTCGTGTTCTTCCGGGGCTTTGTCTTGGCTTGACTTGGCGGATTAGAAACAACTATGCTGCTTTTTAATCAAAGTGTGGTTATCCCTGGAGGGAAAATGACTGTCGTTCGGATGAAACAACCCAACCAAACAACATTATGACATCGGGACATTTGATTGTAAAGCAGTGCTTGACACTGGATGTCTGTATGAGCCATAGAGTTAGTTAGAGGACTCATCATATAACAGGTTTGGGTCCTCTAACTAACTCTGTGATATGAGCCATTCCGACTCTGTAGGCCTGTGGTCTAAGTCTGGAATGAGCACTGCGATGGTGGTGGGTAGAGGGACTCATTCGGTGTCGACTCCAAGTTAGAACCGCACATCTGCCACAAAGTTGGAGTGAAAAAGGAGAAATGAACAATAGACCTGATCAGAAAACATTGTCCAGGCAATGGGTACATTACATGTTTTAGGAAACAGAATCAGTCTTTCCAATGCATAGTAAAAGTGTGAGATTAGAAAAGGAAGACTACTAAAACAGCACAACACTGCATTGTTATTGATTAACTTGTAATTAATTAAACTGCAGAAATATGTATTGTGGAACATTATGTTAACAGTGAGGCCATTTCTTGTTTTTTTTATAGCAGAGTCTAAAAGAGGTTTTCCTCTTCCCTCATCTTCTTTGTTAGTCCAGTCTTATAGACAGGTGTGACGGCCTATGAGCCTGAATTGGATTGCACTGTTTCCGTGTGAATAGCAAGGTGGTAGAAAAAAAGAGTATTCCTCCAAGCCCATTTCCCATCTGTCCTGATGATCCGTTTACTTGCTGAGTCTCTGGGATGAATTCAGATCTCCCGAGCACAAAATGAAGAGTTTTCCAGCTTCCAGATTCAGAGGTAAGCAAAGTTTAAGCTATTGTACCAAACTAATGCCAGTTTGATTAAATGGTTGAGGACACAAACAGCAGGGTGAGTTTCTGATCAATGCAACAGTGCAACAATAGTTCTCTGGTTTACACTGGGATCTGTCATTATACTCCCATGACAGCATATGGAGCCTCTTTGAGAGAAACACCCAACACTGTCTGCAATAAATTATTAAGACTGTAAATACTATACTTTCATAACAAACAAATATTTTAATTACAGTAGGGAAATTATAGTGTGTGTAGACCTTTTTGGCTATGGTTAAGCATAACTTCATGTCTTCATCACAGATCCAGTCCACAGTTTGTTTTCTGAAATGTAACACAGACTGTAAATAACTTTTGTTTACCACTACTAAATTAAAGCTTATTTGTTTGAGATTATGAACACAAATCATTGCGATGGCAATTGAAGTCCAATAAGGCCTATCTTAATCCCCCATTGACTTAAACAGTTCACTTAAAGAGTCCAAAAGTGCTGTCGTACAGTATTTAACAGGGTTAAAGAAACAAACAAGGATAGATTGACTGCATAATTTAGGAGAATAACAGTTCTATTCAATGGAAAAATAACAATATTTCTTGCCACATTCGTCTTCTTATCAGTGCGATGAATAATCCTGCTCTTTTCCGAAGAAGTGAGACAGACAGCCCCACTTTGAGCTGTCATAATTAACTGTCTTCACCCAACAATGGGCTTGTATCTCTCAAAGAGGATGCTTATTAACACATAGACATTATGTGAGATTGAAGTGCATGGATCTCTTAGGGACCACAGAAGCAACTGTAAAGTGTTTTACCCTATTGTTTATGTTTTGCATTGTTGTATGGTACCGTGGTGCCAGGCAACTAACCTATAGGCCGTTTCATTTCTGCTGGGCTAAGCACAGAGATAAGACAAGGCCTGTGCCCCCTGGTCTAAATCTGTCTGGCGTGGCATGGCTCTCCCTCCCTCCCGTTCGTTACCCATGGGGCACGTACACACCTCATTAACAACAGAGTGACCCTTGGCTATGCATGTGCGAGCTTCACCGCCCTAGTACATAACAAGCACATTGCTGTGATGTTAGGATGAGGCCCACCTCATGGTTAGGGTCTTTTCTCCTAACATTCCAATAACAATGTAAAACTGTGACTAGGTTCATGCCCCTGGGGATTTTCTTGTTTAAATCACACACAAAAAAAGGGGTCCAAATGGAACAGGCAATGGAGATAAAGTAATACTAGCTGTATATTGTCTCATTATACGCTAATAGGAGAAACGTACATGGAAATGGTTATATGATGAATACATATGAATTAACCAATGCGTAATCCTGAGTTTTAACTGAATAGGCTGATCCACGGTGTGTACATCAAGGTTGATTACACACCTACGTCGAAAACGAGATGTAGGGTGACATCGACCTAGTTTTGTTTGCATTGAATAACCCATATCCTTGCTCTTTTTCCCCCCCAAAAATGTTGCTTTCCCTTTTCTCTTTCTCTACCACGCAGGGCTAGGTCAGGTCAGAGGCGATGTGGTTCAGGCAGGTTGAGGCCGACAGGCCTGGCGAGAAACAACCTGGAACAAAAGACAAAGTGTTCAGGTTCTGTCACTTGCTCCAAACATTCACCTTCACCCCTCAAGGCCTCGGCTCCCTCTGCAACACAAAACAATATCCCCCGTGGGGACGCTTCAACGGAGGCCTCTGAACGACGAACCACCGAGGTCTCGCCTGTGAAAAGTTTTGATCTCGTCAAGGGAAATCCCAGTGGGACCTCGCTGGTGAGCTCGAATGCAGGGAGTAAACGGTGGAAAAGGGTGGAACGCACCTGTTTTCATATGACAAAGTCTGAAGGGGCAAAGAGTCTCAAAGGAACGATAACCTTCACGATGGGTTTCAAAGGTCCCATGGTGACCAAACATTCTGCCTCTGTGGAAAGAGTTCCTTCTGTGACATCGGCACACGGGAGATTTAGGAATAGCGATACATATGCATGATTAGATTCATTGGGCTAAATATTCTCAGTACTGAGCGGCTGAGGGGTATTTACAGTTTCAAATATTTTCAATCAACTAATACATATGCTAATCAAAACAATATATGCTATGAAATTAGATGAAAGAGTATTATTTTCATAGAGCCTCTCATATACTGATGAGAGAAGGCAATCCTATGTATTGAGTTTTGCAGATAAGACTTTGAGAAACATTGGCATAGGCCTTCTACTCATGTCAATTCATTTAGAAAGCGACACGGGAGACCAGGGGTTTAGTCTTGAGAAGAAGAAGAAGTAAAAGAGTTTGTTGTTTCACCGCCTTTGACTAAGGTCATACCAAATTAACAGTCTTTCTAATGCATAAAAATAGCACACCATTAATTTTTTTCTCATAAATCTTAAAGGTTGACCTGATTTTTAATGTTAAACTACGTGAAGAAATTAAAGAGGAGAGGGGGAAAAAAAGAAAAAAAAAACGTTCCGATAAGCAGCCTGCCTGTCTGAACTAATTTTAGCAGTGTCGTCTGCACAGGTTTTCATGTGGGATCTACAAACCCTGAGATACTTTGGATTCTGGCATGGAAACAATTAACAAAAATCAAAGAACCAAAAAAATGACTAGAGTATTTCTAAGTTGTTTGAATGAAAATGTTAAAAAAGGACATTTTTTTTCATTATTTTTGCAGAGATTTGGCAACTTTGTGGTCAACCAATACTGCAATCCCTAGAATTGTAATCAATTTTCAGGTGATAAAGCAATAGCTAACAGTAGGGGGGATAAATTGTTTAATTACCACCACATTTGTTTGCTAACAGGCTTAGCTCTGTCTCAGCACTATGGTCAGTATTCAGTATTTAAATAGATACTAATTATTTCCAGTTGAAGGTCTTAAGATTTGTCAACTCTTGTGCAACACAATGATAAAGCACGGCTTCTTTCATAACCTAATCATTACAAGTACATTAGATGAGCATAACAGGCTAAGAGGTTACGACTTTATTAACATGTGTACCCACTAGTAAAGAGGTCTGGCATTAGCCAAAGACAGATTATGTCTTCAAATCAAGCCAGAACTGATGACCGAGTCTCCCTAAACACAGTCAATTATAGAATTTTCATTAGGGTTCTTTTGTGCTGTGTATTTGTTATTGTTAGCTTGATAACATGGAACACTGACTTTGGATTGACAAGGATTTACAGTGGTGGATTGTATACAGAGTACAAGCCCATCCCATTCCAAAGACCATGAATACCAATTGGAAAGAGTCCACTGAAAAGAATTACTGCAGTTAAATTGTGATTTTTTTTCTAAAACAAGGGAGAAAAGCGAGATATGTTTAGTGTACAGCAGGAGAATGAATAACATGCTAATCGGCCTCTGAAGTACTGCTGACCTTTTCAATCACAAAGGATAAAAATTATGACTTGAAAGCTGCAATATTATTGTGATAATTGAGTGTTTTCACGTTTCAGTAATACTTATTTAAAGAAGAAAAAAGTTGAGAATTACGTAAGTAATTAAAATTGCCTGTCTAATATTGTTGACATTATGGAACACATGGTATGTAGGCCTTCTACATGTGATTCTAAGGTCACTACGTCTGGAGGAAAATATCTCCAAGGTAATTTTGCATAGGCTACTGTACTTACACTGGAAAGGAAAAGGTGGAGCGAAGGAATAGACTGGTTATGCTCTCTTCCTTCAGCTAGAGGAGTAGGATTATGCAGATGAAGTCCTGAGGTATTTGGAATGAAAGGCAAAGGGAAGTCCACCACATTATGCTAAAACCAGACCCAACAATGTCGGCTTTACTTTTAGCAATATGAACAAGTAAAACAACTGCCCAAAAGTAATATCATACGCAATGAAATCAAAAGAAAACATGCATTTTTGAATCTCTGCAGTACTATTCTTTCGCACATGAACAACTATAATCCGACAAGATGCCTGTCCCGAACTCTGTTTCCCTGATAGCCGATCAAAGTATCATTTATTGCTCTTCAGCTTTAACATAGTATCTCGCTTTTCCTCCATCGACCAGCCACCATATCACGGCAATTGAAGAACAAAGGAAAGGGTTACCCCCTAAAAAAAACTCAACAGTATGATGAACGCTATTAATAAAATGCACATCTAGTCCCTTCCAATGTGAAAGGCGAACCTATGAGTCTTTGAAGCTCCTCTGTCTCCCTAACTTAACCCAGTCCCTGCTCGTCTGTAGCTCTGCAAGGCCTTTAATGTGGTGAGCCCACGAGCCATTCCTACTGCCACACAATCACGTCACTGTACATCTTCAGAATGGGGATTATTTGCATTTCCTGGTCCATTTGCGCTTCAATCAAAAAGCCCAGGACCCGCGTACAAAAGAAAAACCACCCCCAAGTAAAGTAGTCCGTAGACTCGAACCAGATGAAGCTTCTCTATTTTTACCTTTCCCTGCCAAGAATAGTCTGAGACATCCTGTATGGTTAAGGTTTAGACCCAGTGACTTTAAGAACTCAATTGACTGAGGTTTGCTGAAGGAACAAAGGCTTTTTGCTGAAGGAACGAATATCCTGTCCAAGTGTTTTTGTACTCCCATCTAATGTGTTTTAATCTTGATCTTTGACCTTGCTAAAAAATAATCAGAGAAGTTGCACGTTTATGTGGCTGTTCTTCATCTTATCAAGCCTCCTGAAGATATTTTATTATGATATAGAACAGCAGGTGCAAGAGGAAAACCTTTATCACATACCCTCATCTGAGATGTAAAGCTTTTCAGAATGTTTTGTTGACAGGTGTGAAATAACTTAATTAGGTACTGGGTATTTCACAGTTCTCTTCTCCGCTGAACGCTGCAAATTCCATAGTGATTTGTTGCTCATTAAGGAGTGTCCCCCTCTGGCAACAATTCTACACCTGTGACCATTCAAAAGAGGCTTGCACAAGCTATGTACAATCAGCAACTACCGTACTCCAAATAGGAAACAGATCAAAAATATAACTAGAGATACCTATCAGCTTCTATGGTTATAATCAGATTAAGACATAAAGAGGTTGAACAAAATGACATTTATGCTGAGATAAGAGAATCCAAAATAGTTTCTTACTGCAAAATGTAAAGCACTTGCTTTGTCTTTGTACTATGGGTTTCTATGGGAGTACAATTCAAATCAAAACAAATAATCTGTTTCCTAACTACTCTCAGATCCATATGCATTCAGAACCGGAAATTGAGATTAATTAATTGTATTTAATTCTAACCTTTTTTATAAGTCAAGAGCTCTAGTGGGTTATTTCTAATTTAAAACTGGAGCTATACCAGCCATTAACGCCCCCCGATCCTTATTAAAGACATTTCAGGGCATGCCATAGCCACAAGGCATGGTTTAAATATATATCATTTAGTGTCATTTCGAAAGGAAGCTTTTAGAGAGAACAATTGTTACTCTAATTCCGTCCTTGCTTCTATGTGTTTTAGAAACAAAGATGTCATTTTAACTCGATCCGTTTACAAAGACAATGTATTTGAATGTGATCCTTTTGGAGGATGCATTGAAATTACACAATTAACGGAAATTCTGAAATCGTATCAAATTGGTACCGCTTCTAATGATTGCCAGTCGACGTTCTGTGTAACGCTCCATACGGTAAAGGAGCTGTATAGATGTTTTGTTGTGTGTTTAGAACTGTGCTTATTTGAGGCCAGAGGATGTGACAGTAGCCTGGGAATGTAAGCCAGCTGGAGAACCAACCAACCATCCAGCCATCCAACCATCCAACCATCCAGCTATCCAACCATCCAACCAACCAACCAACCATCCAGCCATCCAACCATCCAACCATCCAGCTATCCAACATCCATCCATCCAACCATCCAGCCATCCAACCATCCAACCAACCAACCATCCAGCCATCCAACCAACCAACCAACCAACCAACCAACCAACCAACCAACCATCCAACCATCCAGCTATCCAACCATCCAACCAACCAACCATCCAGCCATCCAGCTATCCAACCATCCAACCAACCATCCAACCATCCAGCTATCCAGCCATCCAACCAACCAACCATCCAGCCATCCAGCTATCCAACCATCCAACCAACCAACCATCCAACCATCCAGCTATCCAACCATCCAGCCATCCAACCATCCAGCCATCCAACCATCCAACCAACCAACCATCCAGCCATCCAGCCATCCAGCCATCCAACCATCCAGCCTTACTGTTTCCTTAGCTAGCCAGACAACATGTGGTTACCAAAAAGAATCGCATCAAAACACACCACAAATCAAACCAAACCAAAGACTAACAAAACAACTCATTTGCACACAAAGGAAAACTGAATTAAATATGGCCTTCCTCTGAAAATGACTCTTGTAAACAAGGAGCTGTGCTAAGATGATACAGCTGGATATCCACTCTATAAGCAACGGTAATCATCACTCACTGTTTTCCCCAGCAGCCAGCCAGTATTCCTCTCTCCCTCTACCAAACAGTCTTAGGATTCCAAAACAGACCAAACAAGGACGGAACACAAGTTCAGTTGGTAGGCTAAATTAAGTTGACTTAGCTCAATAAAATGTCATTTATCAGTCTATTTCACCTTACAGTACATAGCATCAAATAAAATTGATAATGGGACACTAGGACATCTATTAGTTACTGTGGAAGTGACTTTTTAGAACCGTAGGTCGCGGTTCTGTTTCTGGGGTTAATCTCTGGTTATTCCAATGTGCCAGGTGTTCACTGGGGGACAAAACGCATGAGTTTACTGGCCATTCTTGAATTCATGATGTCCCAATAAAGAAGGCTGTTCCCTCCCAGTCAAGTTAGGAGGTCATACCTCCATGCACTGTGTTGCCACCATTGGGAATTACGACTTGAAGTGATCAACAACAAGAGACGCTGCTCAAACTTTGCTTTTCAAAAGATTGTGCTCTAACTCCAAACTTGGAATAGAAACCGGAATAGTAACCCACAAAACAGTTGTTATGCCCCGAAAGTGAGACAAAAACTAGAGTTGATCTCCTTTCACTATGTTCGAAGTCTTCTAAATGTCTTGCTTGAATGAATGGATAAATATCCCCAAACACTGGAAACCATTCAAAATAGAATAATATTCCTTTTCCAAGAAAAAAGGAGAGAAAAAGATTATCGTATGCGAAGTGTTCTAAGTTCTTCATATTCATGTTATAGAATTTAAACTACTTCATCTTCTCCTCAATTCCCCGGGGAACGTTCTCACCAAGTTTTCAGTCGCACATTTTTTTGGTGACTTTAATTCAACTTGGCACATATTTCTTAGAATACAGTGAGGCTCAGGGGAAAACATAAATGTGGTCTCACTTGTTAGTGGAGGTTTTGTGCTAAAAAAAAAGATCAGACAATGGCTAAGGGAAAGGCCCGCCGTACGTCTTGCGAGGCATTGACACAGGAGCTATTGCTGAACAAAGTAGATCCGTGAGAAAGGAGAAAGGGGAGAGAGAGAGAGAGAGGAATATAAAAGATTATCTTAATTATCATTCAGGAGCCGCTTAGAGCAGCACCTGTGCATGAATAATATCATTTATAGGTACATTGAGATGTGCATAAATCCCCTTAAATCATACACATTAACAGTATAACAAGGGATGAACAAGTCTGGTTCTCTCGCAGGCTCAACTCGGAGAGAGGGGTAGTCATTGTCAGCCCCTCGTCCACCTCAATAAGAATGTAGTTCTTTATTCAAAGGTGCTGGCTTTCTTTTCATTCCAACATTTGACTACTCAGTGTAGTGCGGTAGAGAGGTCATATTAGGCTACATATGCCCAATTTTCATGTCTGGTTTGGAGTTTCCGTTTTTCGGCACATGAAATATCTATTCCTTCACCTGGCATTATCTTAAAGAGGTGACAGTGAGTTCCACACACGCCATTGTCTAGATGTGAGAACCATTTGATAAACAGTATGAGCGAATGACTGAGATATTCCCATGTCACAAACAATCTGTTTAATTTATGTCAAACTTCCCCAAACCATACAGGATCAATTGGTGAATTGCAATAAGCTTAGGAAAACAAACATTTAGGTGAACAAAGAGAATACACGTGCTGCGCAAGAGCTTGATAAATGCTAAATAAAGCATGGAACAGGAAGATCCGAGTAACCTTTCCTACAAACTGTACAGCATGTCTGTCTCCACGAACAATGCATACGAAATTCTGTGACGCCAGAAGACCTTGGAACAGCATTTATCGTTAGAGAGTTAGAGAGTTTAATATTCACATGTACAGGGTGGCAGATATGATTATAGGACACAGGGAAATTGTTGTGCGCCGAGCTCCAACAATGCAGGACAAAGTGAAATAAAACAATAAAAAGAGATAACAATAACAATTGAAATAATAGTATATACAATTGAAGTCGAAAGTTTACATACACTTAGGTTGCAGTCATTAAAACTCGTTTTTCAACCACTCCACAAATGTCTTGTTAACCTGTTGGGGATGGGGGCGCTGTTTAGACTATTTATGCTAATTTGGCTAATTTTTTAAACGGCTTCCCACAAAATCCTTGATCGTACAATATGCATATTATTATTATTATTGGATAGAAAACAGTCTATAGTTTCTATAGGAGTTGAAATTTTGTCTCTAAGTGGAACAGAGCCCATTCTACAGCAATTTCCCTGACATGGAGTCAGATTTGAGAAATGTTGGCCACTCTTCTGAAGTCAGTTAAAAGGGCACTGTCGTTGCTATGACTATACGGACACTTCTTACGTCTTCCCCTGGATGCCTTTACGTGATGACGATTCCAACGGGGTCGATTGCGCGTTCACAGGCCCTACAAATGAAAAAACCCTGAAGCTAGTCATTCTTTGGGAGCTGCGTCATGAGCCTAGAGGACACCGGCGCGCACCTGTTCCAAGCGTTAGTTTAGCCTGTTATATTTCTCCGGTCATCTTTTCACTCGTTATAGGAGGTAAAAACATCATAAGGTAGTTAATTTAAAGCGTTTTATAGCAATTTATATCCGTTTAGTGCGATTTTGGGACATTTATTTTTGCAACGATGTGAAAAGTTGGGCACGCTTTTCAGTTCATCCCGAACGCAGTTGACATTTCCACATGGCAAGAGGACAGCTTTCCACCAAAAGACGATTTCTCCCAAGAAAGGATCCTTTGCCCAAGATACTGATGGAAGAACAGCTCAAGGTAGGACATTTTTATTATGATAAATCGTGTTTCTGTCGAAACATTTTAGTGACTTAGGACGCCATGTTTTTTGACGTAGCTTCGCTTGGCGCAAACTGTATTGAAAAGTAAGGATAAATTAAAAAATGTAATAACGCAATTGTATTAAGAATTAAATTGTCTATCAATCCCTGTCCACCCTATATTTTTTAGTCACGTTTATGAGTATTTATGTATAAGAGTAGATCACTGTCTAAGTGGCGCAAGGACTTTTTCTTTACCAGCTTGTCTACATTTCACATTGTCTAACCATGATTTTGGTGGCTAAATATAAACATTTTCGATCAAACTGTATATGCATGTTGTAATGTGATGTTACAGGAGTGTCATCGGAAGAATTCTGAGAAGGTTAGTGAAAAAATTAATATCTTTTGGCGATGTTGACTTTTATCGCTCACTTTGGCTAGAATCAATGCTGGGCTGCTAATTGCTATGTGCTAAGCTAATATAACGATTTATTGTGTTTTCGCTGTAAGACACTTAGAAAATCTGAAATATTGTCTGTATTCACAGGATCTGTGTCTTTCGATTCGTGTATGCTGTGTATTTTTACGAAATGTTTGATGATTAGTAGTTAGGTAAACACGTTGCTCATTGTAATTATTCTAGTCCATTTGTGATGGTGGGTGCAATTGTAAACTATGCCATCTACCTGAAATATGCACTTTTTTCTAACAAAACCTATCCCATACCATAAATATGTTATCAGACTGTCATCTAATTAGTTTTTTTGTTGGTTAGGGGCTATAAATATCTTAGTTTAGCCGAATTGGTGATGGCTACTGGTGTTGGTGGACAAATAAAAGATGGTGGATTATGCTAATGTGTTTTTAGGTAATAGATGTACATCTTTACATATTGTGTCTTCCCTGTAAAACATTTTAAAAATCGGAAATGTTGACTGGATTCACAAGATCTGTGTCTTTCATTAGCTGTATTGGACTTTAATGTGTGAAAGTTAAATATTTTAAAAAAATATTTTTTTTGAATTTCGCGGCACTGGTTTTTCAGTGGGGGGGGGGGGGGGTGTGCCGCTAGCGCCACGCTGATCCTAGACAGGTTAACAAACTATTGTTTTGGCAAGTCTGTTAGAACATCTACTTCGTGCATGACACAAGTAATTTTTCAACAATTGTTTACAGACAGATTATTTCACTTATATTTCACTGTATCACTATTCCAGTGGGTCAGAAGTTTACATACACTAAGTTGACTGTGCCTTTAAACAGCTTGGAAAATTCCCAAAATTATGTCATGGCTTTAGAAGCTTCTGACAGGCTAATTGACATAATTTGAGTCAATTGGAGGTGTACCTGTGGATGTATTTCAAGGCCTACCTTCAAACTCAGTGCCTCTCTGCTTGATAAAAATATGTGTAGACCACAAGTCTGATTCATCCTTGGGAGCAATTTCCAAACGCCTGAAGGTACCTCGTTCATCTGTACAAACAATAGTATGCAAGTATTAACACCATGGGACCACGCAGCCGTCATACCGCTCAGGAAGGAGACGCATTCTGTCTCCTAGAGATGAATGTACTTTGGTGCGAAAAGTGCTAATCAATCCCAGAACAACAGCAAAGGATCTTGTAAAGATGCTGGAGGAAACAGGTACAAAAGTATCTATATCCACAGTAGAACGAGAACTATATCGACATAACCTGAAAAGGCGCTCAGCAAGGAAGAAGCCAGTGCTCCAAAACTGCCATAAAAAAAGCCAGACTACGGTTTGTAACTGCACATGGGGACAAAGTTCGTACTTTTTGGAGAAATGTCCTCTGATGAATGATGAAACAAAAACTAAACTGTTTGGCCCCAATGACCATTATTATGTTTGAAGTAAAAAGGGGAGGCTTGCCGAAGATCACGTTCCCACCCGTGAAGCACGGGGGTGGCAGCATCATGTTGTTTTTTACATTTTTTTTCTTCTTTTTTTCACCTTTATTTAACCAGGTAGGCTAGTTGAGAACAAGTTCTCGACCTGGCCAAGATAGAGCAAAGCAGTTCGACACATTCAACAACACATGGAATAAACAAACATACAGTCAATAATTCAGTAGAAAACGTCTATATACATGGTGTGCAAATAAGGTAAGATAAGGAAGGTAAGGAAATAAATAAGCCATGGTGGCGAAGTAATTACAATATAGCAATTAAACACTGGAGTGGTAGATGTGCAGAAGATGAATGTGCAAGTAAGAGATTGGAGATGCTTAATGTGAGTCTGGAAGGAGAGTTTACAGTCTAACCAGACATCTATGTATTTGTAGTTGTCCACATATTCTAAGTCAGAACCGTCCAGAGTAGTGATAATGGACAGGCGTGCAGTTGAGGGCAGCGATCGGTTGAAGAGCATGCATTTAGTTTTACTTGCATTTAAGAGCAGTTGGAGGCCACGGAAGGAGAGTTGTATGGCATTGAAGCTCATCTGGAGGTTAGTTAAAACCTCTCTGGGATAGGCGTCCCGGTAGCGGAACACTAGTTGACAACATCCGGTGAAATTGGAGAGCGCGAAATTCAAATAAAAAATCATAATATTAAACATTCATGACAATACAAATGTCATAAGTCATTTAAAAGCGTAACTTCTTGTTAATCCAACAGTGTTGTCAGATTTCAAAAACGCTTTATGGTGAAAGCATACCATGCAATTATCTGAGGACAGCGCCCCACACCAAAATACTTTTTCAACCAGCACAGGTGTCACAAAATCACAAATAGCAATTAAATAAATCACTTACCTTTGAAGATCTTCCTCTGTTTGCAATCCCAAGAGTCCCAGCTACACAATGAATGGTCATTTTGTTCAATAAAGTCCTTCTTTATATCCAAAACAGTCTGTTTAGTTGGCGCCAATAATCTCAGTAATCCACTCTTTCAACATGCATACAAATGAATCCAAAAAGTTACCAGTGAAGTTTGTCCAAACATGTCAAACGATGTTTCCAATGAATCTTCAGGTACTCTAATATCTAAATAAATTATAATATTTAAGATGGAGAATAGTATGTTGAATAGGGAAGATAAATAACGAAGTGCACGCACCTCATTCATGCGCCAACAAGACCACTTTTTTAATGAGAGACTCCTTGGAGTTCTTCAAACTACTTGTTAATTTTTCAAAAAACAAGCCTAAAACCCTTTCTAAATGCTGTTTACATCTAGTGGAAGCCATGGGAACTGTAATATGGGTCCTATCTATGTGTATATCCCATAGGCAACCATTGAAATAACCTGTGACCTCAAAAAAAAGTATTTCCGGATGGATTTTCCTCTGTTTTTTGCCTGCCATATTAGTTCTGTTATACTCACAGACGTTATTTTAACAATTGTAGGAACTTCAGAGTGTTTTCTGTCCAATGCTACCAAGTACATGCATATCCTAGATTCTGGGCCTGAGTAACATGAAGTTTACTTTGGGCATGTCAGTCATCCGAAATTCCAAACAAAAACCAGTCTCCAAAACAGGTTATAACACAGTGTTCAAAGAAGGGCCAGAAGTGTACAGAATGGTCTTGTCTGCGTAGAGGTAGATCAGAGAATCATCAGCAGCAAGAGCAACATCATTGATGTATACAGAGAAGAGAGTCGGCCCGAGAATTGAACCCTGTTGCACCCCCATAGAGACTGCCAGAGGTCCGGACAATAGGCCCTCCGATTTGACACACTGAACTCTATCAGAGAAGTAGTTGGTGAACCAGGCGAGGCAGTCATTTGAGAAACTAAGGCTGTTGAGTCTGCCGATAAGAATGAGGTGATTGACAGAGTCGAAAGCCTTGGCCAGGTCGATGAATACGGCTTCACAGTATTGTCTCTTATCGACAGCAGTTATGATATCGTTTAGGACCTTGAGCGTGGCTGAGGTGCACCCATGACCAGCTCTGAAACCAGATTGCATAGCGAAAAAGGTACGGTGGGATTCGAAATGATTGGTAATCTGTTTGTTAACTTGGCTTTCGAAGACCTTAGAAAGGCAGGGTAGGATAGATATAGGTCTGTAGCAGATTGGGTCTTGAGTGTCTCCCCTTTGAAGAGGGGGATGACCGTGGCAGCTTTCCAATCTTTGGGAATCTCAGACGATACAAAAGAGAGGTTGAACAGGCTAGTAACAGGGGGTGCAACAATTTTGACAGATAACTTTAGAAAGAGAGATTTTGATCAGCTAAATGGATTTGGGTGAAAGAGAAATGGGGAGGCTGCAGCGAGTTTCTGTGGGGGGTGCAGGGCTGTTGACTGGGGTTGGGGTAGCCAGGTGGAAAGCATGGCCAGCCGTAGAAAAATAGTTATTGAAATTCTCATTTATAGTTGATTTATCGTTGGTGACAGTGTTTCCTAGCCTCAGTGCAGTGGGCAGCTAGGAGGAGGTGCTCTTATTCTTCATGGATAGTAAGACAGAACTCTGCAGGCTATCTCTGCAGTAGATTGCAACTCCGCCCCCTTTGGCAGTTCTAACTTGTCGGAAAATGTTTTAGTTAGGGATAGAAATTTCAGGGTTTTTGGTGGTCTTCTTAAGCCAGGACTCAGACACGGCTAGGACATACTGGTTGGAAGATGTACGAAAGCAGTGAAAATCCGAATATCCGACAATGTGGGGGTGCTTTGCTGAAGGAGGGACTGGTGCACTTCACAAAATTGATGGCATCATGAGGGAGGAAAATGATGTATGATGTGGATATATTGAAGCAACATCTCAAGACATCAGTCAGGAAGTTAAAGCTTGGTCGCAAATGGGTCTTCCAAATGGACAACGACCCCAAGCATACTTCCAAAGTTGTGGGAAAATGGCTTAAAGACAACAAAGTCAAGGTATTGGAGTGGCCATCAGAAAGCCCTGACCTCAATCCTATAGAACATTTGTGGGCAGAACTGAAAAAGCGTGTGCAAGCAAGGAGGCCTACAAACCTGACTCAGTTACACCAGCTCTGTCAGGAGGAACGGGCCAAAATTCACCCAACTTATTGTGGGAAGCTTGTGGAAGGCTACTCGAAACATTTGACCCAGGTTAAACTATTTAAAGGCAATGCTACCAAATACTAATTGAGTGTATGTAAACTTCTGACTCACTGGGAATGTGATGAAAGAAATAAAAGCTGAAATAAATCATTCTCTCAACTAATATTCTGACATTTCACATTCTTAAAATAAAGTGGTGATCCTAACTGGCTAAGGTGTATACAAACTTCCAACTTCAACTGTACATACAGTACAGCAACAAATGAAGGTAGAGTAGATCAGCACACAGAAATGTCAAGTATTCACCCACTGCAGACCACAACCCGCGCTGTCAAAAGTTCAGTGTAATAAGGGAAGCCTTTGTGTGGTCCTAAAATTCAACAGGCCTCCGTCTGGGTGGAATACTTCAGGCCGAACAATGCCAACAGAGATATGGCATTTGCCTCCATACATCATTAGCCTGCCGACCGTCCACTACAGTGGGATCTGTGTGTGTGTGTGTGTGTGTGTGTGTGTGTGTGTGTGTGTGTGTGTGTGTGTGTGTGTGTGTGTGTGTGTGTGTGTGTGTGTGTGTGTGTGTGTGTGTGTGTGTGTGTGTGTGTGTGTGTGTGTGTGTGTGTGTGTGTGTGTGTTTGTGCAAACCCTACATGTTAACGATGCTATTAATGTCATTTATGGGAAGTGAGGAGATCAAGTTTTTAACAAATAATGAATCTCACGGTTGAACTGTAGCAACCCTCTACCCCTCTCTAAATAACTATGGGTTCTTATGACTGCTTATAGCAAGCGGTATAATTAAGGGAGCTACATGTATAATTTTTCATGGTAATTTCCGAAAATGTCCGTAATATATAAAAGCCTGACAGGCTTCTGTTGTCAAGACTGCACCCTCCCTATCTAACATCGTCATCTCCTCCTCAAGCACAACGAACAATGACAGACTGGGGAAAGCGGTAATGTAGAAATTGCTCTGTCATTTCCTGGTTACTAAAATTCTACACCCTTCCTTCTAGTTTGAGTTCTTGTGAGAAATCAAGCACTGAGTAGCATAGGGAATCATTGCACCATCTAAATTGCTATGAAAAAAACGTTCTGTTTTTAAGACTGTTTGAAGTTGGTGGACAAAAGTAAAATAGTCTCCACCTTGGTCCGTGCCATCCGGGATCCTTGGGACATAACCAGCATGGTCCATGCTATCCTTGGATGCCGGATAGCGCTAACCTCTCCACCGTGTTGTGGGAAATTGGACGTGTGGGAGGGGGAGAGTTGTTTATAGTGTTGTTTCAATTCCCCTAGCTTACGTGTGGGCGAAACATTCTACATGTAGTACCATTAAGCAATAAGGCCAACGGGGGCGTGGTATATGGCCAATATAACACAGCTAAGGACTGTTCCTACGAATGACACAATGCAGAGTGCCTGGATACAGCCGTTAGCCGTAATTAGAACAGTAAACAAATCATTTGGCGTCATACCCGTGGTATATCGGCGTTCAGCGAATCAGCATAAAGGATCCAAACTACCTGGTTTTTAATGCACTATACTCATGTGCAATTAATGCATTACAAATAAATCCTGAGTGCCTCATATAAACTGTTGCCAAAATCATGAATACACTCCTAATATCTCAGGTTTTTCTGCCAGTGTGATTTTGTAATTGTAGTGCGTTGACCTCAGGACAAGTGGCACAATAAGGTTAAAGAATCAGAATAATCCAGAGGAAATCAGTTGGTATGAATACTCTAATATTATCACGTCCTGGTTTATAATTAAATATTTGAACTCTGCTTTATTTTTCTCCCCGCTGTTTGATTTCTATAACATATTGCCTCACAATAAATGATTCATGTCAATTAGCTCTTCATCTTCTAAGATACAAACTCATGTGATCCTTTCAACAACTATTCATTTCATAGCGACACAGAGCTCTCCCTAGAAGCATACTACTATTGCCTGAGGACATATCTCTTAAATAAAAGCATCAGATCTTTGCATACCTACGATTTACATATTAAAGGAATGGGAGATGAATGTTAGAAGAATTGGGCATAGCAGTCTAATCATTGCCTACCTCTGACTGGAATTCTAAATTCTTCTGGGTCTCCCTTCTGAGACATAACAGAAAGAAAATTAAGAGGATCTTTTCAAGTTCATTATTCTCGAGCGTATTCGAGTGCTCAGCACACTTTTACTTGGAGCGATCAGACTCAGTTGGTTGCATGGTGCTCTGATTCTACTTCTGACAACTCAATTCCCAGAGTTAATGGATAGCCTGTATTCTATCAACACGGACTGAGTGTCGTTGTCTTGGTTCTAATGAACCTGAAGATGCTCTTGACGTTTACCAGAGTCACTTTTTGTACTGTATATACACTGAACGTCCAAAACATTAGGAACTCTGCTCTTTCCATGACAGACTGACCAGGTGAATCCAGGTGAAAGCTATGATCCACTTCAATCAGTGTAGATGAAGGGAGATAAAGAAGGCTTTTTAAACCTTGAGGCAAGTGAGACATGGATTGTGTACCATTCAGAGGGTGAACGGGCAAGACAAAATATTTAAGTGTCTTTGAACGGGGTGTGGTGGTAGATGCCAGGCGCACCGGTTTTAGTGTGTCAAGAACTGCAACGCTGCTGGGTTTTTCACGCTCAACAGTATCCCATGAGTATCAAGAATGGTCTACCACCCAAAGGACATCCAGCCACCTTGACACAACTGTGGGAAGCATTGGAGTCAACATGGGCCAGCATCCCTGTGGAACTCTTTCGACAACTTGTAGAGCGCATGCCCTGACAAATTGAAGCTGTTCTGAGGGCAAAAGGGGGTGCAACTCAATAGTAGGACGGTGTTCCTAATGTTTTGTACACTCGGTGTACGTAGATAAACCTTTTGGATATATCCAGATAAACTTTTGGGATATTAGCCTGGCTTGGTATCCAGTATTTTTGGAAGAATAACTTTTGGAGGAATAATACTTTTATCACCATGAGGGTAATACCTTTGACAAGATGGAAAAAAATAACCATTTATGAAGTACTATGATACCACCTATGCCCAGAGTTACAGCATAGAATATAAATCTCATCCACTAATCATTGTGAGGTCATTATAATAGAAATTGCCCTTTCAATTACAATCTATGCAGACAGAAGGCCCAGCGAGATGGCATGAACGAAACGAATCGCCCTTATCAAGCTGGCACACCATTGATTCATGTGCCCTATGGGTATGCATGCCCTGTATATGGGTAGACAGGAAATGAGGTTGCCTGCCCACTAAAGCTGCCTGACCATGGCTCTAATGGGTCAACGCCGTCATGGGTGTCACGGGCATCACTGCCATGCCATGTATCGTCACTTTGACCGGTCCTGAGTCTGACCCACTTGTCCGCCCGATCCACCCATCCACACGGGGCAGTGCGGCCTTCCACTACGTCATCCACAATTGGGCCTGACACTACAGAGGTCAACAGTAATGCAATCTCACCACAGGGCTAATTAGGATATGCCTTCATAGGATATCAGAGGAAGTAGATGAAGTATCCCCCCATTAAAGTCCCTCTCCGGGGAGACAGCAGATTGAAGCTCCACTGATCACTTAAATGAAGGACGGAGGAGACACTCATCTCAACAAACTTCATTCCTGTCCACTCACTGGCTAACTTCCGTTTGAAAGATGTCAGCAATACAAGCAGTACCCCGGAGAGATAGTGTGTACGTGATTGGATTCAACATTGTCAGCATGCCCGAAATTATACATCTAATCAAGCAACATTACTCATTGAAAATATAGATGCCATGTTATTAGAAATCCACATAATGTGGATAGTTCACTAGCAAATATCCAAAAGCAGCATTGTCTATCTGTTCAACTTTAGTCCCTCTCGTGGAAGTTATCATGTTTCAATCTAATGTGCATGTCTCAAAGACAGCAGAAATAGAAGTGCGCGATGTTGTCTTCACTGTGTAAATGTATTCGTTTGAAGGCATCGGTACACACAGAGGGCTGTGGAGCATCACCCGTCTATGGATGGATCCCATTAAAAGTGTTTCCTGGAAGGTCATGTCTCATATTACACACGGGACAGACATGGAGAGTTACAGTCAGACTGGCTCTGTTACACACAGAACAATCTCAGCTACCACAGCGGTGCAGGCTGGTCCCCGCAGATAGCTAGCGGCTGCCAAGGTGGGCCAAGCCACCCACTTCGCTCTGGTATCCCCATCGGCGGAGCACAAACACAGCACAAACACAGAATAGAGACACTTCCCAACGTTCTTCTCATTCAATGCAACTCCAGTCTTAACAGAAACAATCAACTTATTTTTCAAATGGTTCAGTGCTGAATCAAGTCTCTGGCGTGAGAGGTCTCTGGTATTCACAAACCCTGTTTTTAATGAAGTAAAGACAACACCCACACAACCATCGCTAGCTTTTCCTGTGCAAATTTGGAGATGATTACAAGTGAGAAAAGCAGAGGGGGGCCTGGCTTTCTATCAAATAAATCATGTTTTTTTTTTCCCTCCTTCGTTCCTCTTCTTCTTGTCAACACATGTTTCTAGGTGATTAGTAATGATGTACGCTCACAACCACAACTAGGTCTCATTTACTGTAGATATATAGACAGATCAAATATATACTTACACCCTTAAATCAGAACCTGCTTGGTATTGACAACCGGTCAAGCTTACCGGTACATGAAGGAAACATAGAGTCTATTTTAGAAGAAAGATATACTGTAGATATTGCAGGGTAGTGATACAGGTGTCCACCCTACGAACCGTCCATGAATTAATAATCTAGTACTAGTAGCCTACTCAAAGGCATTCTGTATGTCCTGGCAGACAAAATATAGAATGAATTCCTTTACATAAATAGAGTTTAACCACATGAAATGACATGCAAATGAAGTATGCATAATATTATACCCAGTGAAAAAGTTGGTACTACAGCCTCAAAAACCTTCTTTTTAGAGTGAAAAGACACTTTTACAATACCGTTTTTGTGGTTTTACGTAACAGCCTATGATTGAATAATACCCTCTCGGGAGTCTTTGATCTCATAAAGGGGAGGCAACTTTAAATGTTGTACAGATTAACGTTTCAAAGCAAAAGAATGACTGAGAACCCTTTTTTTTGCAGCATGAGTCAAGTATCATTACACTTCAAAAGTGCAGGCCTCACACTGAAGCTAATCATTAAATAATTCTCTGAAAGGAAATATACCTAATTATAGGGAGTCAAATGCATATTATGAATCTCTCTTGCTCACAGAGCTGAGCGCTAGCAAATACATATTAGCCGTTGGGGATTATTACTACGTTCACCAGCCTCACCACTTTCTGCATTATCCGCCAGGTTTGTTCCACTGACGTCCATAGAAGACGACTGAAATGAATCCCATTGAGTACAATAATTATACATGCTTACATGCAGATGTCACTGTCCCTATCTCAAAAAGAAAGAGAGACACAGACACTGCCTTTACGAGATGGGCAGTTCAGTTAATAAAGTTCCTTTTCGGGTCCGTCTCTATCAAAAAGTACATCAATCTCTTCAGTTAGAACAACGTTAGTCCATAATTGGTCAGTGTTATAGGGGCCCAGCTGCACTTTATCATACAGTCTCCTTCAAACAGAACAATGTGCTCTAAAGACTCATTTTATTGAAGCATGTCGTTGTATTAGATAGCCAATTCCCCCTAACAAATTGATGGTAATTATGTGATATGATCAACACGAGCATACATACATGTCCATGGAATGGAATTATACTCCCAAAAAGTGCTGTATCTCAACAGTGTTTGTTATACTCTTTCTTTCTTCTTGAGATATTAAGCCATTTAATTACCGTTAAGAGCATTAAGGAGCGATTTTAAGTATAATTTGCAGTTCATGAACTGTTTTAAAAAATTACACTTAATGTAATTAACTGCTGTCATTAGGCCTAATCCCAGTAGGATATTAGTGAATGCTTGCTTTAAGAAATTACATATACGTAAAATTGCATTAATTTCAATCCAACAAAAAGGTTTGGGCTGCAAAGGTTTGGCTCCCTCAATGGCATAATTATCTATTTCCAGAGTGTGCAGTGTAAAAACAGTGTTAAGTCCATTAACTCAGGCGCTTATTCACCGTGCATACTGTAATCATATACCTACCATGTACTAACCTCATAAATTAATTGGCAATGGCCTCTTCAGAGCCAGCGCTAAATGTTGTACAGAGGTTAGAGAGCCCATACAAACATCTGAGCTTCAATCAGTCTAGCTATTAACAATACCCTGTTTACTATCATTCAGGCTGCGTACAAATCATAGCTTGACATCAGAAAGGAGGGCAAGCAGACAATGAGTCTTGCGAGAGTTAAATGACTACATGAACCGTACTTTGAATTACATCGTCCTTTTTTTGTCTGGTGGTGAAGTATCTAATTAAAATAGAGATATTTTCCTGTCAAAAATAGTGGGGACCATGTTTAATTAAGTCAAGAGGACAGTAACATATTAGTGACATGAACGTCTAGGCAGTCATCCACCATTTGCATGATGCCTTTCATAAAAAATGCATGTGCCCATCTTGAAAGGATCACTATAATTTGTGAAGGATTATTGTGCACCATTGAAATTAATATCCCTGGTAAAGTTTTGTACAGAAAACCCTGAAGGTGATCACTAGCTTTCAGAAACCAGGCTATAGCCTTATCACCCTATATGGATAGGGGATCATGTGGTTAACCGTCTCATTGATAAGGTTAAAGAAGTGTCGCTTTGTCTTGGCCAATGGTTTAATCACCTCGGAATCATCCCATCCTTCTATCCTATGGCATCGCAGATTATCATTGTCGTTGGCCGTAACTGACCAGTAATTTAAATAGATATGATTACACCTACACCGGCATGCTGGGCCTAGCACGAATTAAACTCCCCTAGAAATGTGTAATGAGTGATGTTCCCTGTACCCAGCTGAGGCCCTGCAGACACAGCCATGATCCAGCATTCTAATCACCCGTCAGCCAAAGCCACTGTTGCTTCGCATTAGAATCTGTGTTTGTGCATATCAAAGATTCCACAAACGCGTTGGCAAAACACATAATCACTTTCCCATCAGAGAGATGGAGAGAGAGAGAGGGGGGGGGGGGGGGGGTTATAAAGGGGTGAAAGTATGGATGGATAAACTGTGCAGACTGGTGTGCAAGAAAAGAAAAACAAACAAAAAGAGAAAGGAAGTCTTGGTAGAGAAACCATCATATCACAAGACCAACACAGTCTAAACAGCTTACTTACATACAACGCCTGCTGTTCCCGCCATGCCTCCTTTCCACACCACGTCGACTATGCTGCTAGGGGTTGTGAACAAGTGCATCAAATAATACATGCAAAATAATAAAAGTCTATGCATCCTTCTTTGCTCCACACAACGCCCAACCCCCTCCGATTTTGGAGAGCATTGGTGTCTTTGTGCCCTCTACTGCTCGCCTGCCTCCTCCCCGCTCTGCACCTGCTGCATTCATCAGAGTAGCGAATGCAGGCTGGGCAGGCTTGGACCTCTGGTACTCCCTCAACTGAGAGTGAAGGTATTCAGTCTGCATGTTCTGACGCGTTACCTTGGAAATCAATACACGCGATGACGTTTAAATAGATCCTAATTGTATTTTATCGGTAAAGAATGTATTGTGATCAACACATACTAAACATTTACAGTTGAATATAGGTTGGTGTGGTTTTCTGTGTTACAGCCCTTTTGCTAAATCGAGTATTTTACATCATGGGGCAGAAATCCATGTGTGTTAGCATCTTTGTCGCAGATGGTGTAGCCTTTCATGATATGCAACACATTTAAATAGTTGAGAACTCCTTGGCTTGCCACCATTCTCAACAGTGCATTGGAGTACAAACTTCACGAGACTCTGCCCTTCAATAAGGATATAGTTCTGGTTGGGTGATTTTCTTTTATTATTATGATCATCATTTTTTTTGTCTGTTTTTGTCCCACCACTGGCACACTGGTGCACCACCTGCTCTGGGTCTCTTTCTGCTTGGGCCAGACTGAACAGCTAACAGCTGGCTGCTCTTCTGACACTCTGATTGGCTAATCCCTACTGGTCACTTGTGCTTCTCCTGCCTGCCTGTCATTGAACTTTCTCTCTCCCAGTGCCAGGTCTGGGCCTTCTTCACAGGGGCCGCCCTTCATACGCCCTGAGAATGATATGGGCAGCATATGGGGATATGTAAATAATTGAATGAGGTCAAAAGTCTGAGCTCTCCTCTCTACCTCTCTCACCCTGGATATATCCTGGATCCTATGTGAACCTCTTATTGTTTTTTTTTTGCTAAATGTTTACTAAACGTTTTGGAAATAAAACAAAACGTTTTGGAAATAAGCTGCGTATCCTTTATTCAGAGTTAATTCTACTGAATGTACCTTTTATTCAGTTCAGTGGTCCACACTTCTACACACACTTCTATTTAGAATTTCCTTTTCATCTGAGAACTTGTGCATGCCAAGGGCCATAAAGTTTCCCTACATAATATGTCGGCGAGGTGCATTAGGTGTCGAGCCAATGACAATATGAAGCAACGTCACTATAGTAAGACTTGGAGATATGAATGGAAGCAATTGTGTACCCTGAAGGCAAAATCTACACTTAAGGTCTGAGTCTATACATAAAACCAGCGATGAATCAACCGAGTTCATACGTTCCAAACACACCGCCAATCTGGCCAAAACGTACGGCAATATGACATTATTAAGAGTCACTGTAACAGCATGTTGTCATTGGGCGTGTTTTCCTCCCAAACATTCGACCAGCTCGGTTAAGTACTTTCAAATGACGTTTTAAAAGGAAATTGTTGTTTACTTCAAAATGATTGACTGGGGTAACAAATAACAATGCTAACGTCATGATCTCCCTTATTGTGGCGCAGAAGGGTACTAGAATGTGTCAAATACATTTCACCTGGAGTGTTCTATCGTCCTTGAAGGTATCTTCTTCTCCTTTACCTCTGACCTCTGTGGAAGCGTTGCATTCTTAATCGTCCCGAACAGTTAACGGTACGTGGTTAAATTCAATGGCTAATCGTTTAAGACACTCCTCCCCTTTTATCTGTGAGATAGCACCGAATGATCAGATGGCATCAGGATCAATATGAAAATTGGAATATGCAAAGCATGTTCTGTGTTTGGCATTGCTCAACCTTTTCCCTTTCATCTTAGCCTTTTGATGCTGCTTTGAATCTGCATCTGCAGTGTGAGCGGTTAACAGCTATAAGTATCTTCACACGAAAGTACTTTTAGCTGGCATTCACCTTTCATTTGAATGACTTCATTTGTTTCTTTGCTTTTTTCTGTAATGGTAATATGACTGTCAATAATCATTAAGTCTATTGAATGTTATAAAACTTTTGAAAAAAATGATAAAAAGAATGAATTATTGTGTGATTCAGTGTGTGAAAAATGTAACTCGTACTGGGAAAACTACCAATTTTGGGGGAATGTGGGTATTTTACTTTCAGACGACTCCTTTTCTGAGTGACAGGTGTAGTTATGTGGTTCTCTAGCACTGCTACAAAAGCATGAAAAAATGTTGAACATAAGGCTTTTGTGTTCTGTAATTTGGCTACTTTTATTTGAGCATGGTCATTTCCAAGAGAAATTACAAATTAAAAATTCAATAATACTTTTACAAAGACATTTCAGGAAAGATTTTCTTCAGTCATGGTATCATACATTGTATCTTAACAGTCCCTCTTCATTTTTTTAGCAAAAAAAAAAAGATGAAGAAAGTGGAATTTTTTTAGTTAAAAATACAGTGTTTTCACAATATTGTATAAAAGTTCCCAAATTTGGAATTTCCAGTAATTGGAAAATAAAGGAAATAAAACAAAATAATATAGTTGAAAATTCGCATTTCACAATTAATGTTTCAAAACACAATAAATGCTCTCTTTACGTAAAATTTGCCCCAATGATCAACGCCAAGTTCATTTTTACTAAAATATATCTATATATTGAAGAACTATAATACTGTACACTACAGTATGAAATAAATAAAATTAGGAAATATAAAATGGGCCACATAAATAAAATGTTATTCAACCTACAAACAAAATGAATGCAATTTTGTTGTTTCAAAAAATTGTTTGGTGAAATACTGACAAAAGTTAATGAAATAAACCTGAAAATTGCACAGACATATGTAAACTAAGGAACTGCTGCCTAGTGTACTAATACTGACATGGGTGCTTCAAAGATCAAGGTGAGCTATCTCTTAATACCGAAGCTGGTGAAGAGGTAACGTGTCACCCTCCTTTCACACAATTCAAGGATGGCACTTGCAGAAACACACAGATTAAAAGGTTTGCATATAAGGCTTTTTCTTATCAAAAACACCTTACAAAGGCTTTCTCCTTAATTGTTCACACGATCCTTCCATCTACTGTACTGTACTGTCAAACCGTTTCCCCTTCATTTCAAGGTCTCTTTAAGACTTCATTATCTTAAAATCAAACAGGTAATATCTGTTAAGTTCCTTCACAGAGAAATTCTGAGGCCTAAAACTGTGTGGCTAGCTGGCCTGACGACAGGGCAAAACTATAGACAACACATTAAGTGAAAGATAAGTAATACAACTGATGGACTGTAGTGTGGAGACTACTTCTTTTTTCAACACTGTATAAATATATACATAGGCAATACTTTTTTATTATTTTTGTAGTGATTATAGAAGCGAAGTGCAATTTGTACAAGTCACTAGTTTGTGCTATAAAGACTATGGAACACAGAGTTTTTAAGATGTTAGCACCACACATATTTTTAGGCCTTAATACTGTACAATATTTTAAATGTATTCATTTATTCATTTTTCATTTTTGCATAATGCAGCCTCTTCTTCCACAATTCTCCCCCCACCCCACCCCAAAATCAAACTTCAAATCAATGTCTCCTTGGGCAGACATATACAACCACCACCCCTTGAGTCCTTCAATACAAAGCTTCCTAGAAGCTTCAGGCACGTGCATGTACAGCTTCAACAAAGCAGCGTTAAAAACCAAGCAGGTAACAATAATGAACAGAAAAGTAAGATGGGAAGCTTTTTAAATGCAGTTTTATTACATGCCATCCCCCATATTGTCCTCGTGATCCGATTTGGTTTCTGTTTTCCCGTCCAACGAACTATCGTCCATCGAGTGCTCTCCGTTCTCCTCCTCATCCCTCAACGTGTCTGGATCTGTGTCCATGCTCTTGTTCTCGCTCTCCTCTTCCTCCTCCTCAAAATCCTCTTCCCTACGTCCTATTTTCACGTACGTTCCTTCAACTTCCTTCTGACGATCTCTCATTCCTCCGTTCATCCCTCCTTCCCTCAGAATGCCCTCGCGGTCCTCCAGGTCGGGGTAGCCCTGAGGAGTCATGCCCTGTAAGTAGGCCCGGCTCAATAGTAGCTCTGTGGGCTCTAGGTGGCCCTTCTCCCGGGCCTCTCTCTCGGCCGCCTCCCTCTCCTCGGCCTCCCTCTTGCAGTAAGAGTAACGGTGGTTCATGTGCTGGGAGTAAGAGCCCGAGTGAGAGAAGCGCTTCCCGCACTTGTCACACTGGTACGGTTTCTCGCCAGAGTGCAGTCGTGAATGTTCTATAAGGTGGTGCTTGTGTTTGAATGCCTTCTTGCAGATTTGACACTGGTGTGGCCGTTTACCTGAGGAGACACAAAGGGGAGAGGAAAGCAGACATGAGTTTCCCAGCTCGCTACGTTGTTACTACATTTAACACAATTAAAAACATCAGGAGGAGAACAAACACAAACTAAAGGTACATTCAGATGATTCGAATGGTATGAAGCAACTTGAACTATCATTACAATATCAATGCTAACTTTGTCATTACTTATTTGTTTATTCTAAACGAGAAGATAAACAGCTTAAATAAACCACAGGGTCTGTCATGTGTTTACACTATGAAATTCCCTCCTATCGCTAAAGCATGGAGGAACAGAATCACAAACACTTAACAAACAGAAAGCTGTGACAAATAAAGAAACAAATAGGAGATGAAAATTGAACAAGAGACTCCTATGGCTACGCTGATAATCTCAGTAGAATAATTCAAGTGTCTAGACGCCTCTGTCCCTCAATTATTTTGGGACTCTACTCTACTCTGCTCACCATGTAAGATGGGATACCCTGAATGCAAAAGTGTGAGACGAGAAACTCGAGCCGCCCTACATTGATGGAGTGAAATTTCATTACATCATGCTACCAAATGATCTGGCTAAATAAAAACT
>NC_074671.1:47200577-47218077 GCF_029448725.1 Salvelinus fontinalis | reverse complement strand
TCATGCATCTTATCCTCTGTACCTAAATCTAGCATGTGGTTGGATTTCTCGCGTTTGATAGTGCTAATTTGTCTCTTTGAGTCTGTGGTCAAGCTCTGGAGACAAGCTTTGGCTTCGTTCACTTTTTCTAATGTGTAGTCGATGATGCTTTTAGTGGCACCGTTATGGCTGACGACTGGAAGACCAACCTGGTGACCCCCCTGTGACGTCAGTCCCTGTTTCTGCTCCTCGATCTGGTTGCCGAGCTCCTTCATGTAAGCTTTGAGCCTGGAGATGTCCTCCGGTTTGCAGTCCATCTTCTGCCTGCACACAGTGTTGTCCACGATCTGGAGCACCTTCTGGACCTCGCTCAGGTTGTTGCTCAGGGACGGGTAGCCCAGGAGCTGTTGTTCGATCCCCATCCCCAGGTGCTGCATGGGGCTCTGGGCTGAGCAGTGGATCCCTAGCGGGCTACTATTTCCCCCCATCCCTCCGTTCATGAAGGGCCCAGGTGCGCCGAAGCCATGGGAGGCCATCATGAGTTTGTAGTCGTTGAAGTCTAGTGGTTCTGTTTTGATGTTCAGGTGGTGGTTGTTCTGGTCCTGGTGGTGGCCCAGGAGCTTGCCGTTTCCGTTTCCGTTCTCTAGCTTGTGTCTCAGCTGGGTGATGGCGGTGTTAGTGGGGGAGGACGAGGCTGATGTAGGGGATGAGCCTGTTTTCATGTTGTTGCGCATCCTCCCGTTGACTGCTATAAGGCCGATGCACTTCTTGCTGCTGATGTGAGAGCTGTAGGAGCCTGAGTGGGAGAAGCGCTTCTTGCAGTTTGGGCATTCGTATGGCTTCTCACCTGAAAAGAGACAACAATGTATACTTTAAAAAGAAATATCTGCCATGAGCGCATTTAGAATGTCATAAGGAACACACATATTCTCAATGATTAAATATAAGTGGGCTAAGGGGAAATGTATCAACAATGAACACCTTTAATGAATGCCAAACTAAAGTGTAAACACTGAACTGCTCAATTGTGAGATTGGCAGAAAGAAGGAAAATAAGTAGCTCAAGTCATCCATTGGAACAGTGGGAGAGAGAAAAGAAAAACGCAATCGATTTTTGTACACCCTGTGAAGTTCACCACAGTCTTAAATCAAGGTTATGCATATTCAAAGTGGAGTGCACAGGCCCCCTTGCAACCCACCACTGTGAATCCGCAGGTGTTCCTTCAGATGGTGCTTGTATTTGAAGGCCTTGCCACATTCTGTGCATTTGAACTTGCGGTTGCCAGCCCCCTGGTTCAGCAGTTGGTGCTATAGAGAAAGAAGCAGGTATTTACATAGGTTCCACTAACAACATCACAGGGGGAAAAGAGTTCGCTAAACAATCACTATCAGCCTTCGGTGCAATCGACCGACAAGCCAAATGTCTCACATTGCTACACAGCCCGTCTTGCCTCTTTCTACTTCCAACTCCAACGAGAGAGTACAAGAGTGGCGCTGATAACAGAGGGAATCACATACCTTTTCATTTCCTGCCTCTCGAGCCAAGGAAGCATGCCTTTAGAATTTGGCAGCCAATAAAATAAAATAAATGAAAGGGGCTCTTTTTTTTATATAGTTTCCCCCTCATTAGAAACAAGCAATCTGATCTGCTTTTATTAATTTGGGGTAATCACTCGAAAGATAGTCTGACTATTTCACAAGAAGTCCTTCCCTGTATTTCACATACCTGCAAACAACAGTATTTTACATGAAGAAACAACACATTTCCGTAAATATTGAAATGTCTTAATTGGAACAGATTTCCCCTCATCATCTGAATCCTCAAACGTCTCTTTAATAATCTTAGACTATAGGATGGGACTAGGCCTCGATTCTCTGTTCAAAGGTAAACCCCAGTTGCGGCCCCTCAAATTTGCAATTCAAACAGGGGGAGGCCTCTGCCTCCAAATATACTAGTAACAACAACAACGATAATAGCGTACGTGTAAACGGGAGGCACGCCAGACGTGCACAATTAATTCTGAGTAGGAGGTGAACACGTTAAATGCTTAGGCAATACAAAATATCTCTCAGCAGCATTCGCTACCAAGGCAGGCATAGCAGGAAGAAGCAGCCAGCGTCCTGATCCAGCCTGACAACTGCTGGAGTGTGCTGACTCTACCCACATTCCTGGGGAGACAGATGGCGTAAGGGAGGACACAGGGAGGGATTGTTCAAACGGCAGCAACCTTCAAAGATCGAGCAGGAGTGGGTCTGTCTGTCGGTGGGGCCGCCAAGCGCCAGTCAAGGACCCCACCGCTCGTATGTTGCTGAGTTGCATAAACAAACAGCAACAGCTGCTTTGGTTCCCCCTGCTTCCCTCTGAGGACCGCAGTAAACTTTAGTTGTGCCAATAAGATACAATCATTCTCTAATCCTAATTGTCAATGGCACCAACAACAGCAAATGTGTTTTTGGCGGAGGGGGACATGCTATCCTACATGACTCAGGGAATTTTAGGGATGGGATGTTGGATGTTGTGGGCGGGGCGCATGGGCTGGGTATTCAAATATTATTGGCTCGTATTAATGACACATTTTCTCTTGATTGGTTGATTGGAAAAGGAGTGTTACAGGTTATTTTATATTTTTTGTGGTGTTTATGGCGAGAGCATATTTTCCTAGGTAGAGACAGTTCTCATGGGACATGGGATTAGGGCATGCCTGTAAGCGATGACACAACGATTCACTAACTGCACAACACATTTGATTTCTTTTTTCTTTCTTTTTTACCCCAAGAGGACTTCAATTGTCACTACAGGTTTTGTTCAGATTCACTTCTTTTTTTAAACACGGATGGCAAGCAAATGTAACATCTATGAATAGAAGGTTGCTTTCTTTCACACAGGATGTTGGATGTGATGCAAATTGTCAACAAATTCCCAGGTTAGTTTATCTAAAAGATAAAACATTGAGAGTGAGTGAGACTCAATAATAAGTGTACATGTTGATTCTGACATAAACTCAGCAAAAAAAAAGAAACGTCCTCTCACTGTCAACTGCGTTTATTTTCAGCAAACTTAACATGTATAAAGATGTGGATGAACATCAGTGAATCTCAGAAATGGAATACTGTGTCCCTGAACAAAGGGGGGTTCAAAATCAAAAGTAACAGTCAGTATCTGGTGTGGCCACCAGCTGCATTAAGTACTGCAGTGCATCTCCTCCTCATGGACTGCACCAGATTTGCCAGTTACCCCACTATTCCACCAAGGCACCTGCAAGTTTCTGGGGGGAATGGCCTTAGCCCTCACCCTCCGATCCAACAGGTCCCAGGCGTGCTCAATGGGATTGAGATCCGGGCTCTTTGCTGGCCATGGCAGAACACTGACATTCCTGGATGGGCAGGAAATCACACACAGAACGAGCAGTATGGCTCATATGGGTCATATCAGGATGAGCATGCAGGAAGGGGACCACATGAGAGAAGAGAATGTCATCCCTGTAACGCACAGCGTTGAGATTGCCTGCAATGACAACAAGCTCAGTCCGATGATGCTGTGATACACCGCCACAGACCATGATGGACCCTCCACCTCCAAATCGATCCCGCTCCAGAGTACAGGCCTCGGTGTAACGCTCATTCCTTCGACGATAAACGCGAATCCGACCATCACCCCTGGTGAGACAAAACCGCGACTCGTCAGTTTTTTTGCAGTCCTGTATGGTGGGTTTGTGCCCATAGGCAACGTTACTGCCGGTGATATCTGGTGAAGACCTGCCTTACAACAGGCCTACAAGCCCTCAGTCAAGCCACTCTCAGCCTATTGCGGACAGTCTGAGCACTGATGGAGGGATTTTGCGTTTCTGGTGTAACTTGATCCGTTGTTGTTGCCATCCTGTACCTGTCCCACAGGTGTGATGTTTGGATGTACCGATCCTGTGCAGATGTTGTTACACGTGGTCTGTCACTGCGAGGACAATCAGCTGTCCGTCCTGTCTCCCTGTAGCACTGTCTTAGACGTCTCACAGTACGGACATTGCAAGTTCTTGCACTAGCCACATCTGCCGTCCTCATGCATCCTTGCATCATGCCTAAGGCATGTTCACGCAGATGAGCAGGGACCCTGGGCATCTTTCTTTTGGTGTTTTTCAGAGTCAGTAGAAAGGCCTCTTTAGTGTCCTAAATTTTCATAACTGTGACCTTAATTGCCTACCGTCTGTAAGCTCTTAACGACCGTTCTACAGGTGCATGTTCATTAATTGTTTATGGTTCATTGAACAAGCATGGGAAACAGTGTTTAAACACTTTACAATGAAGATCTGTGAAGTTATTTGGATTTTTACGATTTGTCTTTGAACGACAAGGTCCTGAAAAAGAGACATTTCTTTTTTTGCTGAGTTTAGTACTGCATAAAGGAAATGCTTGATTTTAAAGAACATAAAATCTACTAGTTGAAGTGAAATTAAGGAGCAGATAAAATGTCTAAATTGGAAATTAACATAATCATTTGATCGTGAACATAAGACTGCAAAATCATATCAGACGGGGCCATCAAAAAACCATTTAGGGCCTCAATTAAAGTTATTACCATTAAAAGATCTGCATCTCCAAAATGCCATGAAAAATTCATAATGATTGCCAATCAAAATGATATATTTTCCTCCAAGGGATCACAGCACATTAGAAACGAAGTAAGTGAGGGGAACGGGAAGGGGAGAGGAATAATAAAGTGATTGAGAGAAAAAAAGAAGGGAGAAGGGCCTACGATCCTGAAAGTGATTGAAAACAGCAACAGCAACAAAAAAACGAGGGCACATGATCCTCACCTGATCTCTGTCGGGCTTGTGCGTGGCCATATGTCGCTCAAGCTGAGTGCGGTAAGCAAACGTGTAGTTACACAGGGGGCAGGCGAAGTTCTCCTCGTTCTTCTCGTGGCGGTACTTGATGTGCTCCTTGAGCGATGTCAAGCGCTTGTAACCCCGGTCGCAGTAGGGGCAGGTCAACAGTTGGGCGAAAGCATCTGGAGTTCCAGGTGGCAGGTCTGGGTAAGGGAGGTGGGGGGAGAAATGGAGGGGGGGGGGGGGGGGTAGCAGTCCAAAAGGTCAGCAAATCAATGACAGCTAATGGGCGTACTGCCCGGAATGGTATGGGAGGTATCACTGCAATCTGCTCTACAGAGTGCCGTCGTCTCAGGCTGGCATCCATGCCCTGACACGCACGCGCATGCAAACAGACACACACACACACACACACACACACACACACACACACACACACACACACACACACACACACACACACACACACACACACACAGACTCTGCCTCCCCCCTCTTTTTTTATATCACATACTAAGACACACATGAAAATTCACACATAAGAAATTGAATTAGCTTTTAATTGACCTATAGACTTTAGAATGTGTTGCATAACATACTTTTGGCTTAAGACAAAACTGAAACGTGCTATCTAATCTTACACTGTTTTACACTGATATCGTACAAATGTCAGTCTGAAATAAAGCACCTTGACCTGGTTTTTAAGAACACTACCTCACCCACCCTCCCCCCTCGTCCTTCCTCGCTCCCCTTAACCATAGTCCCCTCGCCTAATTGCTTTTAAGTGGCTTATTTCATACCATTTTTTCCCACACTTTCATAATTTCTGAAGTACGTATCATAAATCCATTCTAATTCAATCCCTGTTCCCCCGGGGTTTGAGAGGTGTACTATCTTATTTCAGACCTCTGGCAGCTGCTGCTGCTCAAAGACTGAAGGACCGAAGGTAAACACAGAGGCATCCAGTGAAGAATCTGTGAGACCAACAGCTGCCCATGTCACTGAGCCACAGAGACCAAGAAGAGTCCAGGCACACCACTGCTGCTCTGTTCTCTTCTGGTGACGTACGTAGCAAGAGTCTCAAAGGAGGAGTGCTGATCCAGGATCAGCTCCCCCATGTCTATGTAATCGTATTTATTGTGGTCTAAAAGGCAATACTGATCCTAGATCAGCACCCCTACTCGAAAACATTTCAAACATATGGCCCCAGCTCACCCTTGTCCATGTAGTCTTATTCGTTGTGATCTAAATGTCAAAATGTATCCTAAATCAGCACTCCTACTCTGAGACGCTTCATACATACAGCCCCTGTCCCCTGGTTCTGTTCTCGCCCTCCCTGGCTGGTCTCTGGATTCTTACCATTTTCCTCCTGGCCGTTTGTTTCAGGCGCTTCGGGCGTGCCCAGACGGGACAGCTCCTCTCCCTCGGGTGCTTCTGGGTAAATGATGGCAGTGTCGCCCCGCTGCAGGTACTCAGCGATGCTGACCACATGGCTGTGGCTCTCGCTCAGGCTCTCCTCCTGGAGCTTGCTGCGCTTAGCGAAGAACTCCTCAAACTCTGAAGTGCAATCAACAACATTCTTAACTGAAAAGAAGAAGAGAAAGAGAGAAGGAGGAGGAGGGAGAGCGAGAGAAAGAGAGAGAGAGAGAGATGGGTTTTGAGAAATTGAATTCTTCACTCCCCAAGAGAAATGTGTGTTACAGCAATACTGAGAATGTGTCGGGTCTAAATGGGATGAAGAAACTCCACAACAGACATTAAGGTAGTGGTTGTGGGAGAATACATCTGAATTACTGCGTTATCTTGTCACGCAACAGCCACTAAAACAAGACATATGAGTTCATCTTAGAAAAGTACCACCTTATATCGTGGGAATGTATTTCAGATAAACATATTGTGTTTAGTTGCAATGTATTACCAGTTACACAATAAACGTGGGGAACACAATTTAAACTGGTCAAATGACTTCTAATTTTTCTTCATACGTGAAATTAAAATAATTTGTATTTTACAATTTTGGATCTTTGAGATTATATCTATTTAATTAAGCCTCGGTGTTTAAGCCTCTCGAAAACAACATTATATTTTCCACATTGTGTAGCAACAGTACAATCTAATTCCCTGTGTATTGACAAGGGGTCAATAAAATGGCTCTGGTTAGTAGATTGGCTGTGGAGCAGATTACAGAGGACAAACCACAATGTTGCACAAAAAAAGCTTTAACCATAGTCCTTAAAATACTTTCTGAAGCTGTCTTTCTGAAATTGCTGAAGTCACACATTGTGTGTTTTCTCATATTCTCCAGTCCCTTCTCTTTAGGGAATCCCAAAGCTGCAGAGTAGAGATAGCCGTGGCTCCAATAGCAAACAAAGCTAATCAAAAGCGGCAACCTTCATTAGTCAACAGCAGATGATAGACTCTCAAAGGTTCACGTTCATTCAAAGCTATACTATACGGCATTCCGACAACCTGAGGCAAGTCTATATTCTATTACCCCCTATCATATCACTGTCATAAAACTTGTCACGTATAACATTGTCGTGCTAAATGTTACAGGAAGTCACGCAAACTAGTTGATTTGACTGGATGTGGGTAGTTACTTATTTAATTAGACATGTCCAAGCCAAGATACATTTTTATATTTGTGATTTGTTGGGCAGTGATTATTTTATGGGTCCAATTTGTGAAAGGTCAAGGTAGTGTATTTGGTTGTCAAAAGTGGCATGGAAATGTCACTGGTGCCAAAGGATCTTGTATTAAATCGTATGAAACAACTGTTAACTGGGCAGCACAATTTCCTGCATCCTCATTAGGACTTTGTCTGAACTATTTGAGAATCATCTAATGCATTTTAGAGACACAAAACTGTGAGGATGCTTGAGATCTCTATATTGGATTCACAACTCGCCGTTAAACAAATATGTATCTTCAGGTTATAAAAACACATCAAAAAGATCAAATTTAGACTAATTGGATTGTGCAAATGAAATGTCATTTTGGAAGTCACTGTGTTGCCAACTAGCTACAAGCTCAACCTCGTGACGCCTCCCTTGAAATGACTTTCTTCTCTGTAATTGAGGAAATCACCTGGATAAAAGAGTTCTTAGGTGGCAAGACGTGATTGCAATTTTCTTTTCTTAAATGTAATCCCATGGTGAGTTCTTTCTTCCAATGCAATGGCAACACATTGTTTCCATGGCCTTAACGGAAACATTTGCGATGTCTACATTTCCACAAAAAATGTCACCACACATGCACAGGAATGCGTATGCACACACACTCACACACACAAAATCAACAAAATATATAAATAAATAAAAAGAAGAAAAGAAGATTCCTAAGGAAGTATTCCCCTTGTGTGGTGAGTGTTTACTCAAACGGTGCCGAGGCCACTTGTCAGCAGCGGTCAGGATGATATCATGGAGGGAAAACTTAATGCCCAAGAGGCTTGTGGGTGGATATCAGCTTTGTTTACTTAATTAAAAATGGCAGGTAGGATTAGGTTCCACAGTTCTGTGTAGAAAGGACCATGCAGGGACACTAATGCTCTACACGGACACAGAGATACACAGCCACCCACACAGGGATTGGAAGGGTGGTTGGTCTCCGCCTCGTCTTTCAACACAATACAGATGTAGGATCTTAATTTGAGCCAGTTTGCTACAGCAGGTAAATAATCCTGCAGCAGCAGGAAATGTGAATTATTATGTGGATTACAATTAATTCTGGTCCAGGACTATGCTTAATCTGTGTCTGGGAAACCGGCTCCACAAGTTTTAAATTCCCTGCATTGCAGATAAGTTCTTCTGCAACAGGGTTATCAAATTAAGATCCTACATCTGTACATCAAATCTCCTCACAATGGATTAAATCAACTCACCTGTACCGTTTCCAACTGTCTGAAGAGTGGCGTCAGGCCCCAAAGTGTCATAATCGTCTTTCATTTCATCTGTGGAGAAAAGAGGGGAGGGAGGAGGGAGTAGGGAAGGAGAAGGAAAAGAGAAGTTCAGTTCAATGCTGCAGTGTACCAAGCAAACCCAAGCCTCACAATGAAGCCTTCAGAGGAAGGTACAGAGATATAAAGGGCTTGCTGTGTTGCACTGTGCCGAGGCTTTGTGTGGCATTCTTAATGAATGCTATCATCAGGACCAGACAGAGCCTTATTTACCTTAAAAACAACAACGAGCAGTGGGAAAGAAAGCTGCTCTGCCATTCCGGGGGTAGCGAGAGTCGCCAGAAAGAAAGATTAATTCAAGAAGCCAGCCCCATCCACCTGAACAATCAGAGAGGAGTAACCGGCACAAAAGGCCTTGCAGTTGTTATTTCCTCAATGTGACACTACTAACTATCTACATGCGGCAGAAAAAATGACAAACTATACAGGGGGTTTTCGCAGAAAATCCTGAATTGTGGGCTTAGAATCTATTACCAATCAACGTAATGCATAGTCTTAGGAACGCCAAGGGCAGACTTGCATTTTGTCCTGGCACAGGTAAGACAGCCATAAATAAAGGACCCCAGATTGACAGACAGGCTCATAAACAAGGGAGAGAACAACTTTTGACATTGGTGGGTAAATTCTCTTGCCGTGCAGGCAGCGGCGAACAAGAGGACATTGTTGGTGTTCATGTCCACAGACAATTAACTTAAGGAGTCCTCTGTGACTCCTTCCTTCCGTCCTGTCTTTGAAAATTAAATCAAGGTACTTCCGAGAAGATAGTGGCTGGTAATAAAAATGGCTCCTGTCTCTCTCTGTTTCTCCTTGTTCTAGTCATGTGATTTCTATGGTCTCAAGGATACTGTGTTGCCATGAAGGGGTAAACAAACAAATCAGTGGATTAAGGGAATAGAGGAACTCTCTCCTTTACTGTCTCTTGCACCTTGGACTTAACAGAAAACATTTTGGAAATGAGTTTGAAAAGTACCTGACAAGGTACTGTGAAATCTTCAGAATAACAAGTTGGCTGAATATTTGTCATTGAATTAGTAATCACGAATCATATGCAGGAAAAACAAATATAATATATATCGTATATTTTGGTGCACAGTGAAAAATCTGGTGTTTTAATAGTTGGTTCATTTCAATAATTAGGAGAGGGTTTTTTCTGTTTCTTTCTCTTAAAGTGAGACTGTTTCCTTCTGCACCAAACAGATAAAAAAACAGCCAATAGCTTCAGAGAATAAAAAAATGGACTCTTTTGAACGAAAAGTACTCAACTTTCCCTTGACATGAAGCTTGACTGTGTGGTGGAGAAACATGCCAGACATTTTTCATTTGCATATGAGGGGGTTTGGAGTGCCGTTGTCTTCTCAGTAATGACATCAAACCAGGCTGCACTCTAAGGAAATGGCCCTTTAGCAATATTGTTGAAGATACACTGGAGTATTGTGAGCAATCAAAAAAATCCTCCACCACAGCCACAAATATAATTCTGGTGTTTAAGAGACCAGCATATATGGATAGTTACTTTTTTTGTCATTTCTAATTCACTGAATTTTAATGAAGCTCTCTTTTCTTCTTTCCCACACGTTTCTTTTTCCTGGAAAGTGGGAGAGTTCGCATGGATGCAGCCATTTTGGTTTTCGCAGCCTTTAGTAATCCAATTTCACTGCATATTTTCGATATGACTCAAGGAGCACAAGTGGGGATTTGCTTTTTTGTCCCTTTTTGTCCCCTCTTTACCTTGAACAGTCCCTATTATCTGTATGTGGTCAGGGAATGAGAGTGAGAGAACTTCCAGCAGGAGGTAGGCTAAGACCATTTACACCTTCCTCACTCTATGGCCCTTTGCACAGATCCTTTTTTGGGCCATTTCTATTGCTTCCGACAGCTACACATCCATTGGAGAGAGACAGTTTTTATAGTTGAACGTATAATGTGAGTCAAAAGCCAGTCTGCTCTCTCTGTCTGTCTCCAGCTGATAAATCATGTAAGGAGAGGGGGAGTTTGAGAGAAGGCCTGCACTTAACTGAAGGATATTTAAGTTTCTGACTGCGACCTAGGAGGGGTCCAGAATTCCTTTCCCCTGTCATAAGTCCACCTATTTACTTAACGCCATTGATGCTGTTTGTTTTGAATACGTTCCTATTTTGTATGGCCAGTTAGCATTGGAACAGGGCGCAATAAAAACAAAGGTCCTCCTCCTCCTCTCTGTTAGTTCTCTGAACGTCCTTGAACAGAGGCCGGGTCAGGAGAAGAAAGAGACACGGGCAGAAAGGGGAGAACGAAGGTGATTTGTTTTAGAATGATAGTGATGTCATGTTTTCCAGCCCACCGCATCCACCGCCCCATTGTGGGATGAAAGAATGTCAAGGACCATTCTAGAACACAGAACTCTGATTGTGCTGGCACCGGAAACGCACAGCTAAGAAACATGTGCAGTGCTCTTCAATTCAAAACCTGTATCCTTTGGACAGAGTACTAAAGCTGACGTAGAAAAGGCAAGGAGAAAAGCACGGCTTATCTCAGGGGAAAGCTATGTGCTGAGGTATCATTGTAGACAGTAAGGCACCGTGAAAGAGGGAAAAAGGCAGACTAACATAGTGCCCACAAGCTTGGGAAAGAGAAGACTCCCATCATCTACACTAATTAACTACACTAGGTCTCCGAAATATGGCCGGCTACGTTCCATCACGTGAGAAGCAGATTATCTGGGAATTGCAACGTAGTTGAATTACAGACATTAAGGCACCACAGACTTTTATCAAATAAACAATTACTGTACGCTTTGACTACTTGTTTATTTTTCTTTTATCTTGAATTATTTGAACATTTCTATTTTGAAAGAATCGAACCCCATATGGATTGTTACGGGTGGGGGCAGAAATATAAACATCCGTAAACATCGCAAAATAATGCACCGATTGTCTACGACAGCTATGTTTTACAGTTGTTATGTCGATAATCAGTAACCACAAAGTGAACTTCCTCCTTTTCAATAGATTAGCGTTTTTTTCTGGAGCGCAATAACATTTTAGATGGTGAAATATTTCCCCCCTTTTTTCAGCACTCTACAGAATCCAGTTCATTAGGAGAAATGAATAGCAAACACCGGCTCATGTAAATGGGGTGTCTTACATGAGTTCTCGCTACACTCTGTTTCTGTCACACCGCTGCAAGAATCATTGACTCTTATTATACATGTAAATGGCTATCATAAAAATAAAAATTTCATTTAAGATTGTTAATGACTTTTGCAGCAGTCTGGCTTCCTTTAATGATTATCCCCTAGCCCTAATTAAAATTATTTATCTTTCAAGCATCCATGACTAGGCTCTCTGCTATCAGTGATGCTCCAAAGAAAAAAGTAAGGCGTCTCCAAAGTTGTATGTATCACCTGCCTGAAATGATCTAAACTAGATTATTAGCAAATTGACCTATATCAATCATATACTGAAGCTCTGATCATATTGCGATTATAGAGACAATCAAAAGAGGTCATTCTAAGAAAATGTCATGTGCGCTCTTAATTTCATGATTGAAACGCTATCTATTGAGAAAAGGTTAATATCATCTTATGTAATTCTGGTTGACTTTAGTGAGGGTAAAAATATGTTCGAGATTTAGCGCTGGGACAAGCCGAGTGAGTTTCAGTCATGCGGGGTGTAGGAATCTTCGCCATACCTCTGCCATCTTAAGTGGCACATCATACGTTTCCTATTTATCGTCAAGTTACAGTAATGTCTCCTGACTCTGCTTGCCTGTCAACTCACTGCATGTCAAAACGTGGTTTGATCTCATCCCCTTCTTATGACTGCCATGCACGGTCAATCTCTGCCCCTGTTACGGTGGAGGTGGTGGTGGTGGAAGGGGGGGGAGTTGGCTAGCCTATTATCTCATGGAAACTGAAATAAATCGGAAAACATTTAGGCCGTGTGTGACGCTCACCAGTACCGTCGACTGAGGCGTGCAGCATGTCGTTGTCATGCCAGACATGGTCTACTCCGCTGTCCCTCATGTCATCGTCCTCATCCTCCTTTGTCGTCAGGGCGTGGCCCACCCTCGGGGATCCAGCGTCGTGGTTATTCAGGCTGGCAGGGCTGCCCGCCCCGTTAAGTAGGCCGTCCTCCTCGGATACCAGCAGCTTGTCCTCATCCTCTGTCTCTGAACCGGTATCCATCACGTTCTCATAATTCAACGCTGCAACGAGGGAGAACACAAAACAAAACAAGATAGGTCACTAGAGGAATTCACATTTGGTGCTCATTGTACTGACGTTGAAATGGAAAAAAAGGTCATCGAGGATTATGTCCTTAGATGAAGTCATGATTGCACTGCACTGTTAGGAGCTAGTAACACAATCATTTCGCTGCACCTGTTATAACATCTGCTAAACTGCTCGAGTGACCAATAAACTTCAATTTTATTTGATTACAGGTTAAACCCATTCCCGTTTGGGACATGGGCCCTTTCTTGTGGGGGTACATCCCAATTACAAGAACACCCACAGCGACAGACTGGAATCTGTAACTTTACCCATCATGGTGTGTGGAGTCAGTCAACTGCTACATAGACACGCCAAAATAGCCACAGATGTTCTCTCGCAGGTGACTGACTGCCTGAGATGCCAACCTAGCTACACCGTTCCGTTGGGCTCACAGATCTAAAGCATACACGACGTGGCTGAGATACTCTGCACTTCTGCTATTTACAAATGTCAAATAGTCATACCGCCCTGCATCGAAACGTCTTAACCCCAAATCATTTCATCACATTCACCACTCCTGAATAAGTGACGCACCGACTGTACTGCGTTTTTCCCCAGAACTTGACAGATATCAACCGTCAAGTCAAATCTTTACAATGATAAATGAAATAAAACATACAGTGTGAAAAGAACCCTAACTTAACCAAAACAGGACCTGCGCCAAACTCCTTTCCCTCCGTTCCCTCTCCTCTTGTCTTTTTCAGGGAGTGTTTTCAATGAGTCGTGGTTTGCGGAGAGAAATACTGCGCAGTCGAGCCGCACATTAAAATAACTCACACAAGTAGCGGCCCGCTTGATTCCACAACACTTGGTCCCAGACACATGGCGGCTTCTCTTAAAATAGGCAGCCTGTAAATAAGGGCTGTGAACTCAATTGAAGGTGGCTGTTTGGGAATTAGTCTGCCCTCACAAGGCTGGTTCTCTAGCCTCTCCAGTCTACACACAAGGTCCATAAATTGTCTGTCCTACGAAGGAAGTCGAAAGACTTATTAGAGGAATAAACACAAGACATTAGCTCAGCGAGAGAAACAGGGCCGCTACACCACCGCATCGTACACAGACACACCTCACTGCTAGTTCCTAAAACATTATTCTAGAGAAACAGACTCAAAACAACCGCAGAGGGGAAATCAGAGTATGACACCATGGGAACCAATTTCAAATGTGGCTAAGGGAAGGCGAGGAAAAAGCAGAGTGCAAACATTTTTAAGGTCCGTTTTAATTGCTGTACTGTAGCTGTGTATGACTACTAAATAAAACCTTAAAACCTTTGAAATTCCAAAACTGAGAAGGGAAAATAAATCTGATATTCATTTGTTGATATACTATGGAGAGTAATAAGATTGCGGTGAGCATATGCAGTATGTTCATGCATGATCTTTGTATAATCCACGGGTCTGCACTTGCCTTCCGAACAACAGGTGCAAATTCAAATGAAAACGGCTACGTAGACAGGGCCAGCAGAATCAGCTGACCTGGTTAGAATACCAATTGACGGGGGAAACAAAACCTTTTCAAGAGGTGTGACCACAAGGGTTTAGGCAAGTGCAGACTGGGTAATGCTCTCAGACACGAAAAAAGAGAAAGCCAAAGAAAAGCTCAAAAGAAAGTGAGACATTCAAACTCATGCTGTGTGGTCCCAGATATACCTTGGCACACAATTGATAACATGTTATTATTATGATTACAATTCCCCTTTGGTCCCTTCCCAACTTACCCCGACACCCCCATTTCTTAGCAACACAACGTGCTGTGGACCCCCTACTCCCCTTTCTCCCAGGCAGGTTTCTAAGGGTGGCCTAGCAGGCGGGCGGCAGGGAGTAACAAAGAAGCAGGAGGCCTGGGAAGCTATTACCCCGCCCCTGCAGACCTGATCTCTGGACTCGGCCTGAATACCGACGAATACCCAGGAGGAGTGAATGACATTATCTAAGGATGGACAGGTTTTAAAAGGCCTTTCTTTACACCCCAAACCTCTCATAGAGCATTTTTCAGTGTGCTATAGGTCCATGTATAGCGTATAGGTTCGCGCATAAAGAGAGGCGCTACAATGTGACATCTTCAATATTGAGCAATGGACCTGGAGACAATGGGCCTTGGACATAGAGGAGAGGTGAAGATCATCCCAATCATCCCATAATCCCACTGCAAACCTCTAGACATCTACAATTGTCCAAACCAAACCATAAAAGCTACTAAACTCCAGGTTGGGGGATCTGTGCTTCCATACAGGTCCACATGTTTTAGGGGAGAGGTAGGGAGTAGGAGAGGGGAGCTCACTGGATGTGATCTCCAAGCTAGAACATTGGCTATCAGACAGAACATTACTCACCAAAGAGCTTGGAGAAGACAGAAATGACAGTGTGCGACTTGTCAATCAAAGGAGCAAGTAGCATTGACATCAGAAAGCCGGCTTTGTCTCGGTGACATCTCTGACAGACGCCTCAGTATACTATAAGCACCAGCCTGACGTCGGGCATTGTGCTCTGAAACAAAGTCATTTCGAAACCTACTAATGTTAGCCTACACTCTGCCATTATTTTGTTCTATACCTCACCACTAATCAATCTTTTGTGTTTCTAGACGAGATAGACAAAGAAATCATCATGTTTACTTTCTAGGGCTACGTTTTCTTTCAGATAACACTTTCTATTTTTCTCCTCCTTTATTTTAAGTGCCACCCTCAACAAAGGCAATTACAGCTGGCATTTTGACTGATGCTACCTGTTACCAGCTGATTTCACCAGCTCTCTTCTTTCTCCTGATTTGGAGGTAAATAAAGGGAACGACTTTTACAGATAATTAAAATGACACTTGTAATTGCTCGCTTGAGTCTTGCTTAATATCAGGCTTATTCGTGGCTGACATAACCCTTTCAGAGCTCTGGTATTAGGCTGTCAGGCATACCAGTACAGAGGGCAGTTTCAAAAGTGCATTGATTATGTCTATAACCTTCCAAAATTACCGCTTTTTTCCCGTTGATGGATGAGAGAGCGAGTTATCCTTTCAATGTCTGTGACAAAAAAGGAGTCTGATTTGAAATCTCAACATCTTTCTTAAAAAAAAAATAAAGACGTTTGACAATCAATATTTCGACTGTGGCAGTTTCTCTGTACCCTTCTTATAAAAAAGGGCACATAATGTCATCAAAACCGGAAAGTGTTCTTCCAAAGAGAAAAGACAGCACGTGAAGAACCCCCAAAAAATATAACTGTGTTTTACTGTTGAGCTGTTAAACAAACCATAACTCTCACACTACGAAATGTGCGTGTCATGCATTCAGACATCAACCATACAACCCTCGAGTCATACACTGACCCTCTGAACATACCCGAAACACACACTCAAATAAACAAACCTTGGGTGAATTTGCTGCAAGCGTGAATTTGCTGCAAGCGTGCATCTGTGTGCCTACTCTTCCACAAAGCCCTCTCAACAGGCTCTGGATCTGGATCAGGCTCTGGATCACTGGATCTGCACTCGATCCATCATGAACAACCCAGAAGAATATCCAAATAACCACTTCTGTCTCATGGAACAGGTGAGACAGAAGGCGCCAGAAAGATCTATTCCACCCAGTGGGTCTCTATGTCCATCACAGTACCCTCTATTTGGAGGCGGAGACTTTCCAGTTCCCAGCCAGCTTCCCGTGAGATGTGATGGGGAAAGGGGGTAGGTGACTCACACTGAAAGCCTGGCTAACTGGCCGTTGAGGCTTAGCTCCAGGTAATGTTGTGTTTTCTGTGGCTATCAGTGTCGGTAATGGGCAAGGACATTCACCCTATTGGAGGAAAACTGCCCTGTCTCATGAATGAGAAACATGCAGATCACCTGAATGGCTAGGAGGGCAGAGAGGGATGGTGGTGGGGGGGGGGGGGGGGGGGGGGGGGGGTAGAGGTGGAGAATGGGGGAATAGGAGAGGTAGAGAGGCATTAAGGTAAAAAAAAATAGGTCAAAGCCTTGTGGCTACCCCACTGGAAGGGGATTTAACAAGGACCTTTTAACTTTCACAATTCCTTTTCACGACAGAGTTTAGGGCTCTGAGTAGGCCGTTTAGGGTAGGAAGCGTTTGGGGGTTGTGGGTGGGAGGAACGGCGGGAAGGTTTAAATATATTCTTCTGTCTTCGGAATTTGAAATATGTCTAACTTTCTCTTTGGCTTTTTACTCATTCGGAAAACTTGCTGTTTTACATTCATTACATACCGAAAATGCTTTTGACTGTCTGTATTCCAGTGAGATACACAAGAATGCTTGTGACTGTCTGTAATCCAGTGAGATACACAAGAACGATTGAGATCTTGTGCACGTCTACTAGCCTGGTGTTTCACAGGGGCCAGAACAAGCAAGCCGTAAGCAGTAAAAGGACAGTGGCAGAGGGCAAACAAAGAGCTGAAAGGAGAGGGGCAGCTTTGTAGAGCCGATGAATGGTGAAAATTCAGCGATGTGTAAACCAACCTGGGAGTGGGGAGTGTGTGTGTGTGTGTGTGTGTGTGT
>NC_074671.1:47195577-47198077 GCF_029448725.1 Salvelinus fontinalis | reverse complement strand
TATTTATCAGGGACAAAGAAAGGAAAGGGGCATCACGAGAAGTATCATCTACTCTTACCAAGGCCACAGAGCATGACAGAGTGACTGCAGTAGATGTCAGAGACATGCCTCTTCACAATGGAAAGTCTCACCTCTATCAAACTGACAAAATATAGCCTTTTGTTGTTGGATACGGGTCATATTGATAAGTCATAACCTCTTCATATAAGGCAAACCTAACAGGAAGATGTTTTAGCTGGAGATTTTGCTTGCATAAAAATTGACATGCTATTTAATGCAACTAAAGTGAGGATGTTCTGTGGAATAAGCAGCAATGTTTTTTTTAGCTCAAGGGCCATATGCCCCATTTTAATAAAAAGGAATCCATGAAAATAAATTACTTGCACTAAGTATATGCAAATTCAAATGTAAGCAATCAGTGCAAAATTAATTTAGCCAGAACTGATTAAAAGATTTAATAAATCTATATACAGTATTGCTTCAATCTGATATTGTAAATGTATTACACTTCCTGTAAGATTAATTAGTATGCTACAATAACATATTGCACTGCCAAAATGGATTACTGTAGGTTTTTGTTAATAACAGCTAAGCAGAACCTGAGTTGTAATTATACACTCTTACAAAGTCATTTGATGGTGATTTCCTTTACAATGAGAATAAAATATGTACAAAAAAACTAACAAAATGTATAGGCCTGAGGTTATTTTTAATTTATTTTTGCTGGCCTGTGAGAAGCTAAAACAGCTCAAATCCTTTCACAAGTCTGACAAGTTGAGTTGTTTTGTGTTCCCACAAATACTTTTCACCTTTCCTAACTCGCCATAACTATTGTACAGACCCTGAGATAAGTAAATGGGTAAAAACAACAGTTTGATCTGGTCAAGGTTGTTATGCATTCCTGACCAGGCGGCTGTAGCCTACAGCTACATTTATCTCAGGAACACTGAGTTTGCACCTGAAGCCTAACACAGTCTGTCAGTTACTCTATTCTCTCTCTCTTGCTCTCTTGCTCTCTTGCTCTCTTGCTCTCTTGCTCTCTTGCTCTCTTGCTCTCTTGCTCTCTTGCTCTCTTGCTCTCTTTCTCTCTCGCTCTCTCTCTCTCTCTCTCTCTCTCTCTCTCTCTCTCTCTCTCTCTCTCTCTCTCTCTCTCTCTCTCTCTCTCTCTCTCTCTCTCTCTCACTCACTCGCTCACTCGTTCACTCACTCACTCTCTTCTCAATTCAATGGGGCATTATTGGCATGGGAAACACATGTTTACATTACCAAAGCAAGTGAAATAAACAATAAACAAAAGTGAGAAGAAAACTCTCTCTCTACTAGATTCCATTTCTCCCCCTATCTTCTCTCACTCTCTTCCCCTCGCTCTCTCTCTCTCTCATTCTTTTCCCCTCCTATCTCGCTAATAGATTCTAATGGACAAAAACAAGAGAAACATTTTTATTCACACAGTTTCAAACACTTCAGGAGACAGCTTGTCAGTCTGACTAAACCCATAAGAGAAACACTGAGCAAAGCCATTGCCATACAGCAAAGTTGATTTATTACCATTTCTTAACTAAAATAATTTACCGGCAGCCAAAACGATGACCACGTTTAATTCATGACCTTTTACCACATAAAATATTAGAGCTCTTTGTCGCCTATGAATGAAATGTATCCAACGTATGAAATAGAGGCTCACCGTCACAAGATAGCATCTTGGAAGACTTCCAAGCAAACCAGCATTGTTTGGGATTCATTGTTAGGGGCCGGGTTAGTAGAATTTTCCTGATGTGTATTAAACACAATGAACGAGGTAAAAAAAAAAACGAAATTGGTGTGAAGGCACACTTTCTGAATCGCATCTGTGCTCTGAGCTGGAGAGAGGAGAGAGACAGAGAGACAGAGAGACAGAGAGAGAAAGAGAGAGAGTATAGAGAGGAGAATGAGGGAGAGCGAGAGGAGAGAGGAGAATGAGAGATAGAAGAGAAAGAGGTGAGAGAGGACAGAGAGAGGTGAGAGAGGGGAGAGAGGAGAACGAGAGAAAGGAAAGACTGCTCACTGTCATAAAACTCTGCTGGTCTGCCAGTATGTCACCAGCTGGGGGCCAGGGGGAAGGGAGATGGAAGGTAGGGGGGTTTAGAAGGTTGAGGGATCAGGCCCCTCAGATGTGAAAAAGATCAGAGGGGAGAAGGGGAACCCATCCACCCATCCAGGTGAGGACCAAGCCAGGCGGTGGGAGTAGGCACGGTCCCCCCCATCCCCGGTCTAGTCTGCATAGCCCCCAATCTGATCTAATCCAGCCTGGGTCTCAAGCTTTTCATTCAGATGCTAATGAGTGTGTAAATCACATCTGGTCCCCCCCTCTGTGCCTGAATCTTTGTCACCTGAATAGCATCCCCACCAGGTATCAAACGAGCTGCAGGAAATGGGCCTCTTTTCATCCCCTCATCCTCTCTTCCCCGCCAACCTCTCTCCACCTCTCTCCAATCAGCAAATGAGCGGCGGGCGAACCCCC